>NW_026886276.1:0-77224 GCF_032173495.1 Musca vetustissima
TCCAAGGAGCCTAGGCGTGGACTTTTTAAAGAATATTTTTTTCCAAGGAGCCTAGGCGTGGACTTTTTAAAGAATATTTTTTCCAAGTACCAAGGCTTGGATTTGTTAAAGAATATTTTTTCCAAGGACCAACAAGGCGTTGAATAATAAAAAAATATTTTTTCCATTCTGTTCCACAATTTAATTCGCTAAATAAAGTTTTGTAAAATTTATGTTCTGCATTTAAATTTATAGCTTTCAACTTGGCCGAAAAAAAGGAGACTTTAATTTATTTTCTCTGTTCGCTGCTGCTGTTGTTGTTGTTGCTGGCACAATTAAGTGTTGCCATTCAAATCAAAAACTTTAACTCGAACAACAACAACAACAGCAATAACAACAAATCAACTTCTCCAATATGGCAATCCAAGCGAAATATTCCAATTCAAGTAACGCCTCCAGCCATTGTGTGTGTTTTTTGGAGGCCTCTTTTTTCTAAGTTGGGCGCCACTCCACAAATGAAGAGGAAGAAGAAGCGAAGCAAAAACTATATAATTTATGCCTTTCAATGGGTGGCAAAATGATTTCGACAGCGATGACTATGACAATAATAGCATTTTATGAGTTTGTAATTGTTATCGGACAATGGCATGAAAGCAGCGAAAGCGGAAGATCAAGACAAGACAGTTTGGCCTAAAAAAGACAATTTGCAAAAAAAAGATGTCGTTTAAAATAGATATTTGGCAAATGAAAAAAAAAACTTGACTCAATATTAAAGACCTAGCAACAATTTCTACAAGCCAAAACCGAAAAAATGGAAAAAAATTCTCCAAACCCATTGCCCAATGATTGTCACGACGAGGACGGACGGACGGCGGCGGTCACAACAATAACCATAACCATAAAAACCAATGAACTGAACAAACTATTGGCCAACCAGCAACAAAAACAACAATGCCATCAGAAGAGACACACACATTCATACAGCCATATTCCGAACTAGTTACATGATGTTCATGCAGGGAGGGAGACAGGCAGACAGACTTAATTCCCTTTTGCAAAGGTTTGGTGTATTCGTAAAAACCATGACCGAACCGAATTAAGGCAACCAGCAAAAAATAGGAAAATCCAAAACTACAAAAAGTTACAACAACAACAACGAGGACGACATCAAAATTGGCTTAGAAACCTTTGCCAAAAATTCAAATTCATTATCAAACGCCTCGGCCTCCTCTCTTCTATCTCTTTGCCTTTGGAACTTCCTTTTTGGTATTTTCTTCCGTTTCCGCAAAAAAACGAACTGAATTTTATATACTTAGGCAAAATCGTCCGCCAGGCAGTCAGTCACTCAGTCAGGCCGACATTCGTTCATTCATTCATGGGCATTCATAGACAAATTATACTGTGCCAGGATGATAGATTGCCAGCCTTTATCCTTTTTGCCAAGGAAGCCAAGGGGTTTGCACCAAGAGAATTGCTTTTCTATTTTGAATGGAGGAGCCGAGAGTTAGGGGCGACTTATATAAATTATCCTTTGGACTAACATAATTATTCTATAATGGCCAATAGTTGGATTTGAGGAAAAACCAAATTATTCCATTGAGGATAATTCAATTTGGAAAGGATTTTCCATAAATTGTGTGTGTGGCTCAAAGGCAGACAGGATGGAGGCAGTTCGGATTAAAAAATAAGTAGAAGAATAATGAATGTTATTCTTTTCAAGGACTATCAGAACCCAGGCGTGGATTTTTTAAGGACCAACAAGGCCGAGGCGTGGATTTTTTAAAGAATATTTTTTCAATGGACCAACAGAGCCTAGGCGTGGATTTTTAAAGAATATTTTTTCCAAGGACCAACAGGGGCTAGTCGTGGATTTTTTAAAGAATATTTTTCCAAGGACTAAAAAGGCCTAGGCGTGGATTTTTTAAAGAATATTTTTCCAAGGACTAAAAAGGCCTAGGCGTGGATTTTTTAAAGAATATTTTTCCAAGGACTAAAAAGGCCTAGGCGTGGATTTTTTAAAGAATATTTTTCCAAGGACTAAAAAGGCCTAGGCGTGGATTTTTTAAAGAATATTTTTCCAAGGACTAAAAAGGCCTAGGCGTGGATTTTTTAAAGAATATTTTTCCAAGGACTAAAAAGGCCTAGGCGTGGATTTTTTAAAGAATATTTTTCCAAGGACTAAAAAGGCCTAGGCGTGGATTTTTTAAAGAATATTTTTCCAAGGACTAAAAAGGCCTAGGCGTGGATTTTTTAAAGAATATTTTTCCAAGGACTAAAAAGGCCTAGGCGTGGATTTTTTAAAGAATATTTTTCCAAGGACTAAAAAGGCCTAGGCGTGGATTTTTTAAAGAATATTTTTCCAAGGACTAAAAAGGCCTAGGCGTGGATTTTTTAAAGAATATTTTTCCAAGGACTAAAAAGGCCTAGGCGTGGATTTTTTAAAGAATATTTTTCCAAGGACTAAAAAGGCCTAGGCGTGGATTTTTTAAAGAATATTTTTCCAAGGACTAAAAAGGCCTAGGCGTGGATTTTTTAAAGAATATTTTTCCAAGGACTAAAAAGGCCTAGGCGTGGATTTTTTAAAGAATATTTTTCCAAGGACTAAAAAGGCCTATTTTTCCAAGGACTAAAAAGCCCTAGGCGTAGATTCTTAAAGAATATTTTTCTCCAAGGACCAACAGAGGCTAGGCGTGGATTTTTAAAAAATATTTTTTTCCAAGGACCAACAGAGGCTAGGCGTGGATTTTTTTAAGAATATTTTTCTCCAAGGACCAACAGAGGCTAGGCGTGGATTTTTTAAAGATTATTTTTCTTCAAGGACCAACAGAGGCTAGGCTTGGATTTTTTTAAGAATATTTTTCTCCAAGGACCAACAGAGGCTAGGCGTGGATTTTTTAAAGAATATTTTTCTCCAAGGACCAACAGAGGCTAGGTGTGGATTTTTTAAAGAATATTTTTCTCCAAGGACCAACAGAGGCTAGGCGTGGATTTTTTAAAGAATATTTTTCTCCAAGGACCAACAGAGGCTAGGCGTGGATTTTTTAAAGAATATTTTTCTCCAAGGACCAACAGAGGCTAGGCGTGGATTTTTTAAAGAATATTTTTCTCCAAGGACCAACAGAGGCTAGGCGTGGATTTTTTTAAAGAATATTTTTCTCCAAGGACCAACAGAGGCTAGGCGTGGATTTTTTAAAGAATATTTTTCTCCAAGGACCAACAGAGGCTAGGCGTGGATTTTTTAAAGAATATTTTTCTCCAAGGACCTGTAGGGCCTAGCCGTGGATTTTTTAAAGAATATTTTTTCCGAGGACCAGCAGAGCTTTGGTCATGGCCAAAAACTACCATCATGGAAGTATTGAAATAGACCTACGGCGGAATTACTTTTGATTTCAATTTTAAGGGGTGGGGGTCATTTTAAAGGCTCCTCGAGTTTTTCTATAAAAATTCAGCTTACACTTAGGGAACTAAATCAGGGAGTAACTATGGACAATAAAGTGGTGTGAAGGTCCTGGGAGCCTCTATCGCCAATCTGTATGACCACGTATCTGAAGAGGTCTGTAGTATATATAGACGAGCTAAGGGGCGACTCTGTAGATGAGCTGGAGGAAATCTGTATAAACGAGCTGAAGAGAGTCTCTATAGCTGAGGGCTATTTATATAACGATCTGAATGCTATCTGTATAGGCGGGATGGATGAAGTTTTTATATACGAGTTGAAAGAAGTCTTTAGAGACGAGCTGGAGGAACATTTATAGACGTGCTGAAGTTAGTCTTTGCCAATTTTTTGAAGGGAGCCTCTATACACGAGATGAAGAGGTCTCTATGGAAGAGCCGAAGGACATCTCTATAGGCGAACAGAAGCGAGACTTAACAAACGACTTAAAGGAAATCGATATAGACGACATAAAATTAGTCTCTTTAAACTACCTGCGGGCAGTCTCCCTGGACAATGAAAGATCTGAAGGAAGTATGTATAGACGATCTGAAGGAAGAATATGACCGAAGGAAGTATTCTTTTTAGACGAACTGAATGAAGTCCGCAGTGACGAAGGGAGTCTCTATAGGCGAGTTTAAGGAGTATTTATATACAAGCCGAAATAAGTATCTGTAGATAAATTCAAAGTTTCATTGTCGACGAACTGAAGGGTGTCTTTATAGACGAGCTTGATGATGTTACGAATCATAAGTGAATTCTAGGTGTTCTTTACGAGTGCTGGCTTAAATGGCTCCAAAAGGAAGTGGTCTTCCTGGCATTTTTTTCCTAGACACCCAGAAGCTAGTAATAAGTTTCCACCCCAGCCAGTTTCTCTCTTCCACAATAGAAGTCAAGCATCCACAGCGATTCTCATTCATCCACGGCCACCAACTAAAGCAGAGGAAAAAACCCAGTAACGCATAAAATTTTATTAGCCATTTGACCCATTTGATGTCATGCTCATTCTTCGCTTCTCCTCCATTACAACGTAAATTAACATATTTTTTATTATTGGATTGTTTTTTCTTGTTTTCTTTCTACAAAGTTTCGAAATTGCCAAATAAGCAACAATGAATTTTTGGTGGCCAATAACAACAGCAACAACAACAACACGACCAAATGGAATGAAGACTTCGCCAACAAAAAATTACTATTTCAAGTCTAGGACAAATGGATGGAAAGTTCCAATTTGGCTGTTAAACAGCAGCAGTGCGTCAAACTAAAAATATTACAACAAAACAAACAACAACACAAGCAACAACAATAACAATAATTGTAATAAGAACAACAAAAAACATGAACTACAATTTACAACAATGTTCTTTAGTTATGTGTTCGTCATTCGAAGGGTGTTGTTGTGTTGAGCGGAAGGAAGAGGGGCTACGGAGATGGGCTTCTTGTTTTACATTATTCCGCCTAGTTGTTCGCCTTAACAGAGATTGTTTTATGGCGATAATATAATTAAAAGCCGACAAAAAAACCCAAAAAAATGTGAAAGAAGAAGAAGAGGCAAAGACAAAGAGCCAACAGGAAAAAAAACATGAAGGCCAACATCATGGGCTCAGACTAGATTACCATGAAATTCTAGACAAACAAATAAACTAAATAGAAGTCCTTACATATATATATATATATATATATAATACATCCCCCTAAAACCCTTGCTAAGGTCGACTATATAGACGACACCCTTCAGTTCATCTACAGAGACTCTATACAGGTCGTTTATAGAGACTCCCTTCAGGTCGTCTATAGTGACTCCCTTCTGATCATCTATATAGACTTTTTTTCTGATCGTCTAAAGAGATTCCCTTCAGGTCCCTTTAGAGACTCAGATCAGCTCCAGGGGCTCCCTACTGTTAATGTATAGAGATTCCCTTCAGGTCGTCTATAGAGACTACCTTCCGCTCGTATATTAAGGCTTCCTTCAAGTCGTCTATAGATACTCCGTTTAGTTCGTCTATAGGGACCCCCTACAGAACGTCTATAGGCACTCCCTTCAGCTGATCTATAGATACGTTTTTAGATTAGAAAGAAAATCTATATCTAAAAAAGAAAATTTCTTTCAGGTCGTCTATAGAGACTCCCTTCATAGACGAACTCCCTGCAGTTCGTCTATGAAGAATCTCTTCAGCTCGTCTATAAAGACTCCCTACAGTTAGTCTGTAGAGACCCCATTCAGCTTGTCTATAGATACTCCCTTCAGCTCGTCTATAGAGACTCTCTTCAGCCAAATTATGCCATATTTGATACCATTCTCTACTTTTCGTACCCATATTCCGAACCTATCTCAATATTTCAAACCTGCTTTCAAATAGTAATCGTAAGTCCAAATTTAAAAATTCCAGCTCTATATGTTCACTAAATTGTATCAGATTTGGTACCATTCTGTATTTTTCCCACACTCTCACGGTAACCTAAGTTGCAACTTTCAGGATTCGAGTTCTACCCGTTCACAAAAGTCCAAATTGTACCAAATGTTGTGCTTTTCGTACGAATTTCCAAAACTACCTCAGCCATGCACTCCAATAATAACTTTAAGTCTGTATTTAGAGATTCCAGCTCCATCCGTTCACCAAAATCAAAGTTGTACCAAATTTAGTACCATTTATTACTTTTGATAGACGTAGGTACGAGTTTCTAAAACTGCCTCAATTCCACACTGCAACAGTAATTTTAATCATAAGTTCTATGATACCAGTCCTACCCGTTCACATAGATCTCAATTTTACCATATTTAGTACCATTTAGTACTTTTCGTACTTATGAGTTCGAATTTCCAACACTGTCTCAATCCTGTCCGGTAACAGTAATTTTATTGTTCTCCATCTCTATCATTTCCCTCAAATCTAAATTGTACTAAACTTAGTACCATTAGCACACATAATTACGCATTTTTAAAACTACCTCCATGTCCCTTCCTACACTCCAACCTTAATTTTAATTTCAAATTTTAGGATTCCCGGTCACAGACAACGAATTGTACCATATTTAGTACAATTAATTGTACAATCTTAAGTTTTCCATCTCTATCCGTTAACTCTAATCCAAATTGTACCAAATTTTGTCCCATTTAGTACACATAATGACCAATTTTCCAAACTACTGACTTATCTTAATCCTGCACTCTAACTGTAATATTATACTTTCAAGCAAAATCCAAATTGTACTAAATTTGGTACCATATAGTACTTTTCATACCAATAAGTAACTACCTCAATCCTACATTCAACAGTCATTTTTTTCACAATTTGAAGACTCCAGCTCTATCTGTTCACCTAAATTCAACTTGCACCAAATTTAGTACTATTTAGTACTTTTCGTACACATAAGTACGAGTTTTTAAAGCTACTTCAATCTTGTGCTCCAATAGTAGTCCTGATTCCGATTTTCTGGATTCCATCTCTATACACTCAACTAAATGCAAATAGTACCAGATTTAGTACCATTTTGTACTTTTTATACACATAAGTACGAATTTCTTTAAGCATTTCCATACATCAACACCACTTCCCAACCTGTATTCCATATAAAATTTCAATATTCTAGCTATATAGGTTTAATATGTTCAAAATATATACAATTAGAACTAAATTTAGTAATTATTAGTACTTTTAGTACACTTATAAGTCGAATTTCCAAAAACCCTTTTGTACAGCTTTCTAACTTTCCATCAGTGACCCACATTCCAAATTTCAGAATACTATCTCTTCCCGTTCGCCTAATACAAAGGGTACCATATTTTGTACATTTTAGTACTTTTCGAACCCTTCTAGTTCGAATTTCCAAAAACCCAGCCTTATCTCACGCCTACACACCAACAACAACCCACACACAAAATTTCAAGCTTCTAGCTTCAGCCGTTTCGTCTGGGCGATGATCTGTCAGTCACTCACTCCCTCACTCACTCACTTAACACTAAGCTCTTTTATATATATATATATATATATATAGATAGATATAGATATAGACTATCTACAGGCTCCACGTCCCTTCTGCTCGTATCTCAACTCAGTACAGGGTCTCTACTTATAGCCTATATAGACTAGCTCCAGGTCGTTCAGAGGGATTGCTTTCAGTTTGTCTACAGAGACTCGCTTCAGCTAGTCTATGGAGGCTGCCTCTATCTTCTTCAGCTAATTGATTCTTCAGGTCTACTATACAAAAATTCCCTTATCCCTTTCTCCGTTCAAAAAACACTGATTGTTGACATGTCAACAATCGAAGTTAAGGTAGTTGGTCATTAATTTTTCCGACCTACAAAAAAAAAAAGGAATATCAAAATAAAACAAAAAGCGGGAACTGTAAACATAATATTTGTAGAAAAAATCGAGGAAATGGAAAAAACTCAAGCCTAGTTACAAACAATTACCGACTCCTTCAAAATGACATAGGCGTATTTCAACATTTCGATGATGGTAGTTTTGGCAGTTAGGCTGCCGTTAAGGGTGCAGAGAAAACTAACAGTGACCGGAAATACAATTGGAATAGCTGGCACAGGTGGAAATGATTATTGAAACGAATATAGCGGTTTGGGTATGGAGTGAGAGGTGGTCAGTAGAAATTCAAACGGATGATAGTTTTCACTGGCCAGAAAAAACCTACAGACTAAGAAAAATATGTTTGACGCATTTCCTAATCTCCAACCCAATGTTATGCCTATAAATGGCAAGTCATTTCCGAACAGAGGGATTAAAGAAGATTTCTTCATTACAGGATGACAGGACAATAATCTAAATACTATTAAAAATCCACATTTAGACGGGGCATAGAACAAAATATGCTTTAAACCAGTGAGCGGAGCAGTATAGTCGGACGGGGCCGACCATACGATACCCTACACAACTACCACGAACTCTAACATTCTGAGGATGTTTATTCCGAGTCTGAGTAATATTTCGTGATATTTGCCCCCTCTTGCCCGATTAGAGGTCAACAACACTTCTTCCTTACTTTTTCGAATATTCAGTACAGTCCTTCTAATTACTTGTCCAGATTAACTTCACGGTGGGTTGTGTTGTGATTTTCGTATTATACTCGACTCGAAAACACACAAAAAAATTAAGTTTTCGGTTCATTTCATCCCAAAATTTTAATCTGATCATCACCGAAAATTGTAGGCGTTGTTCTCGACCATAACTGGAACTTCATGAAAATTTTCAAAGCCATCAGCGCGATATTTCCCCCTCTAATGTGCTAATGGGTTACTAAATAATATCTGAATACGTAACCACCTGTAAATATTTGACTGTAACTCCCACATCTGAGTAGATACATCACTATATTTGGTATCGATTTAAAGGCCAACCACTCCTCTTGGATATGCTATCAACTCCTCGGGTCTACATCCTCCAGGAGTAAATATATATGCCATAAAAAAATCCACGCCTAGCCTCTGTTGGTCCTTGAAAGAAAATATTCTTTAAAAAATCCACGCCTAGGCCTTATTGGTCCTTGGAAAAAATATTCTTTAAAAAATCCACGCCTAGGCTTTATTGGTCCTTGGAAAAAATATTCTTTAAAAAATCCACGCCTAGGCCTTATTGGTCCTTGGAAAAAATATTCTTTAAAAAATCCACGCCTAAGCCTTATTGGTCCTTGGAAAAAATATTCTTTAAAAAATCCACGCCTTGTTGGTTCTTGAAAGAAAATATTCTTTAAAAAATCCACGCCTAGGCCTTATTGGTCCTTGAAAGAAAATATTCTTTAAAAAATCCACGCCTAGGCCTTATTGGTCCTTGGAAAAAATATTCTTTAAAAAATCCACGCCTAAGCCTTATTGGTCCTTGGAAAAAATATTCTTTAAAAAATCCACGCCTTGTTGGTCCTTGAAAGAAAATATTCTTTAAAAAATCCACGCCTTGTTGGTCCTTGAAAGAAAATATTCTTTAAAAAATCCACGCCTTGTTGGTCCTTGAAAGAAAATATTCTTTAAAAAATCCACGCCTTGTTGGTCCTTGAAAGAAAATATTCTTTAAAAAATCCACGCCTTGTTGGTCCTTGAAAGAAAATATTCTTTAAAAAATCCACGCCTTGTTGGTCCTTGAAAGAAAATATTCTTTAAAAAATCCACGCCTAGGCTCTGTTGGTCCTTGAAAGAAAATATTCTTTAAAAAATCCACGCCTAGGCTCTGTTGGTCCTTGAAAGAAAATATTCTTTAAAAAATCCACGCCTAGGCTCTGTTGGTCCTTGAAAGAAAATATTCTTTAAAAAATCCACGCCTAGGCTCTGTTGGTCCTTGAAAGAAAATATTCTTTAAAAAATCCACGCCTAGGTTCTGGTGGTCCTTGAAAGCAAATATTCTTTAAAAAATCCACGCCTAGGTTCTGGTGGTCCTTGAAAGAAAATATTCTTTAAAAAATCCACGCCTAGGTTAGTTGGTCCTTGAAAGAAAATATTCTTTAAAAAATCCACGCCTAGCCTCTGTTGGTCCTTGAAAGAAAATATTCTTTAAAAAATCCACGCCTAGGTTAGTTGGTCCTTGAAAGAAAATATTCTTTAAAAAATCCACGCCTAGGTTAGTTGGTCCTTGAAAGAAAATATTCTTTAAAAAATCCACGCCTAGGCTCTGTTGGTCCTTGAAAGAAAATATTCTTTAAAAAATCCACGCCTAGGCTCTGTTGGTCCTTGAAAGAAAATATTCTTTAAAAAATCCACGCCTAGCCTCTGTTGGTCCTTGGAGAAAAATATTCTTTAAAAAATCCACGCCTAGCCTCTGTTGGTCCTTGGAGAAAAATATTCTTTAAAAAATCCACGCCTAGCCTCTGTTGGTCCTTGGCAAAAAATATTCTTTAAAAAATCCACGCCTAGCCTCTGTTGGTCCTTGGCAAAAAATATTCTTTAAAAAATCCACGCCTAGCCTCTGTTGGTCCTTGGAAAAATATTCTTTAAAAAATCCACGCCTAGCCTCTGTTGGTCCTTGGAAAAATATTCTTTAAAAAATCCACGCCTAGCCTCTGTTGGTCCTTGGAAAAATATTCTTTAAAAAATCCACGCCTAGCCTCTGTTGGTCCTTGGAAAAATATTCTTTAAAAAATCCACGCCTAGCCTCTGTTGGTCCTTGGAAAAATATTCTTTAAAAAATCCACGCCTAGCCTCTGTTGGTCCTTGGAAAAATATTCTTTAAAAAATCCACGCCTAGCCTCTGTTGGTCCTTGGAAAAATATTCTTTAAAAAATCCACGCCTAGCCTCTGTTGGTCCTTGGAAAAATATTATTTAAAAAATCCACGCCTAGCCTCTGTTGGTCCTTGGAAAAATATTCTTTAAAAAATCCACGCCTAGCCTCTGTTGGTCCTTGGAAAAATATTCTTTAAAAAATCCACGCCTAGCCTCTGTTGGTCCTTGGAAAAATATTATTTAAAAAATCCATGCCTAGCCTCTGTTGGTCCTTGAAAGAAAATATTCTTTAAAAAATCCACGCCTAGCCTCTGTTGGTCCTTGGCAAAAAATATTCTTTAAAAAATCCACGCCTAGCCTCTGTTGGTCCTTGGAAAAATATTATTTAAAAAATCCACGCCTAGCCTCTGTTGGTCCTTGGCAAAAAATATTCTTTAAAAAATCCACCCCTAGCCTCTGTTGGTCCTTGACAAAAAATATTCTTTAAAAAATCCACGCCTAGCCTCTGTTGGTCCTTGAAAGAAAATATTCTTTAAAAAATCCACGCCTAGCCTCTGTTGGTCCTTGAAAGAAAATATTCTTTAAAAAATCCACGCCTAGTCTCTGTTGGTCCTTGGCAAAAAATATTCTTTAAAAAATCCACGCCTAGCCTCTGTTGGTCCTTGGCAAAAAATATTCTTTAAAAAATCCACCCCTAGCCTCTGTTGGTCCTTGGCAAAAAATATTCTTTAAAAAATCCACGCCTAGCCTCTGTTGGTCTTTGGAGAAAAATATTCTTTAAAAAATCCACGCCTAGCCTCTGTTGGTCCTTGAAAGAAAATATTCTTTAAAAAATCCACGCCTAGGTTCTGGTGGTCCTTGAAAGAAAATATTCTTTAAAAAATCCACGCCTAGGCTCTGTTGGTCCTTGAAAGAAAATATTCTTTAAAAAATCCACGCCTAGGCTCTGTTGGTCCTTGAAAGAAAATATTCTTTAAAAAATCCACGCCTAGCCTCTGTTGGTCCTTGGAAAAAGTATTTGTTATAAAATGTCCTTTAAATTTCCCCCATTCTTTCTTCCTTACTTTTTTTTCTTCCTTCCACCTAATTAGTCATTCCACTCGGTTTGGCAAAGTGTGTTAATCCGACTGTCACATTAAGACCGCTCACTCAACTCGTTAAACAAAAATGTTTACGGTTGTTGATTTTTTTATTAAAAAAAACAACAACAAAGTTGTCTTCTTCGCTTTGTCGAATGAGTTTTTGCATGGTCCAAAAATACGACACAACAACAACAGCAACGACAAGAAAACATAAAACTTATCATTTTTCTTTTTTTTATGAAAATTAGCCATTTTCCGGGCATGAAATGAAGCTGTAGCCGGCTGCCAACACTGGCGCAAGTGTTGATGTTCGGCTGTCACGGATTTGTATGATGGCGATGATGAGTAGCGCGGCAGTCGAAATAGGAAAAAAGGAGGAATAAGAAGGATGTTTATCCAAAGCCACAGAAATAAACAACCTAAAGGACAAACGCACACACACATACACTCACACCCCAAGAAGAAAAATAAAACGACTTCCTTATGTTTCGTTTCATATTTCATGCAGCCTCTCTACTAAATGCGGTTCCTTTCTCCTAGATTCGGTGTGTGTGTGTGTGCGGATTTTTAAATATAATTTTTATTAAAGAAAAACTAGCATCGACTAAGTTTCCGGAATGAAGTGGAAAATTTGGTGGAAAAGAGTTTTTTATTCTATAAAATAAAAAATGAAAGTTTTAGCGGAACTAAGTTTAAACACAGGGGTCAGAGTGGAGACATTTATCTTACCCTTCAGCCCAGCCGCACAAAAAGAGGTTTCAGTTTTTTGTGTTATAAAGTTTTGAGGATACTTCTAAATTGTAGTTTGCGAAGAAGTTTTGTCTTTTGCCAAAGTGGTCTTTAAGTACTTTTTTTGGGGGGAAATGTTCTTTGCGGAAAGTTAGACTCCGTTTTGTGGGTCCCAGTCCTCTTCAAAAGTTATTCTAGTTTCCATTTAAAAAATTAACATTGCCCGGCTGGAAATAACCTAAAACTATCTTTTAATTGCCTTAAGTAGGCTCCTGCCAGCCTGCCTGTCTTGGTGATTATACTTTATGCACTTCATTCCGCTTCTACTGCGTCCTCTTCTTTTTCTAGTCATTTGGAATGGGGTTCCTTTGCGTGTGCAGCTGTGTAAGTGTGTTTGTAGTAGCATCATAAAAATTGTAAAAACCGCTTGGCTTTTAATTCAGCTGAGTAATTTATGCTCATAAAATCCGCCATGAATGAAATGTTGTTATTCATTCATTATTTATGTTTTCTCATAAAGGAAAAGAAAAATATTCCTAAGGACCAAGTAAACTAGGTGCGGAAATGTGGATTTTTAGAAAGTAACAGAGGCTAGGCGTGGATTTTTTAAAGAATATTTTCTTTCAAGGACCAACAGAGGCTAGGCGTGGATTTTTTAAACAATATTTTTCTCCAAGGACCAACAGAAGCTAGGCGTGGATTTTTTAAACAATATTTTTCTCCAAGGACCAACAGAGGTTAGGCGTGGATTTTTTAAACAATATTTTTCTCCAAGGACCAACAGAGGCTAGGCGTGGATTTTTTAAACAATATTTTTCTCCAAGGACCAACAGAGGCAAGGCGTGGATTTTTTAAAGAATATTTTTCTCCAAGGACCAACAGAGGCTAGGCGTGGATTTTTTAAAGAATATTTTCTTTCAAGGACCAACAGAGGCTAGGCGTGGATTTTTTAAACAATATTTTTCTCCAAGGACCAACAGAAGCTAGGCGTGGATTTTTTAAACAATATTTTTCTCCAAGGACCAACAGAGGTTAGGCGTGGATTTTTTAAACAATATTTTTCTCCAAGGACCAACAGAGGCTAGGCGTGGATTTTTTAAACAATATTTTTCTCCAAGGACCAACAGAGGCAAGGCGTGGATTTTTTAAAGAATATTTTTCTCCAAGGACCAACAGAGGCTAGGCGTGGATTTTTTAAAGAATATTTTTCTCCAAGGACCAACAGAGGCTAGGCGTGGATTTTTTAAAGAATATTTTTCTCCAAGGACCAACAGAGGCTAAGCGTGGATTTTTTAAAGAATATTTTTCTCCAAGGACCAACAGAGGCTAGGCGTGGATTTTTTAAAGAATATTTTTCTCCAAGGACCAACAGAGGCTAGGCGTGGATTTTTTAAAGAATATTTTTCTCCAAGGACCAACAGAGGCTAGGCGTGGATTTTTTAAAGAATATTTTTCTCCAAGGACCAACAGAGGCTAGGCGTGGATTTTTTAAAGAATATTTTTCTCCAAGGACCAACAGAGGCTAGGCGTGGATTTTTTAAAGAATATTTTTCTCCAAGGACCAACAGAGGCTAGGCGTGGATTTTTTAAAGAATATTTTTCTCCAAGGACCAACAGAGGCTAGGCGTGGATTTTTTAAAGAATATTTTTCTCCAAGGACCAACAGAGGCTAGGCGTGGATTTTTTAAAGAATATTTTTCTCCAAGGACCAACAGAGGCTAGGCGTGGATTTTTTAAAGAATATTTTTCTCCAAGGACCAACAGAGGCTAGGCGTGGATTTTTTAAAGAATATTTTTCTCCAAGGACCAACAGAGGCTAGGCGTGGATTTTTTAAAGAATATTTTTCTCCAAGGACCAACAGAGGCTAGGCGTGGATTTTTTAAAGAATATTTTTCTCCAAGGACCAACAGAGGCTAGGCGTGGATTTTTTAAAGAATATTTTTCTCCAAGGACCAACAGAGGCTAGGCGTGGATTTTTTAAAGAATATTTTTCTCCAAGGACCAACAGAGGCTAGGCGTGGATTTTTTAAAGAATATTTTTCTCCAAGGACCAACAGAGGCTAGGCGTGGATTTTTTAAAGAATATTTTTCTCCAAGGACCAACAGAGGCTAGGCGTGGATTTTTTAAAGAATATTTTTCTCCAAGGACCAACAGAGGCTAGGCGTGGATTTTTTAAAGAATATTTTTCTCCAAGGACCAACAGAGGCTAGGCGTGGATTTTTTAAAGAATATTTTTCTCCAAGGACCAACTAACCTAGGCGTGGATTTTTTAAAGAATATTTTTCTCCAAGGACCAACTAACCTAGGCGTGGATTTTTTAAAGAATATTTTTCTCCAAGGACCAACTAACCTAGGCGTGGATTTTTTAAAGAATATTTTTCTCCAAGGACCAACAGAGGCTAGGCGTGGATTTTTTAAACAATATTTTTCTCCAAGGACCAACAGAGGCTAGGCGTGGATTTTTTAAACAATATTTTTCTCCAAGGACCAACAGAGGCTAGGCGTGGATTTTTTAAACAATATTTTTCTCCAAGGACCAACAGAGGCTAGGCGTGGATTTTTTAAACAATATTTTTCTCCAAGGACCAACAGAGGCTAGGCGTGGATTTTTTAAAGAATATTTTTCTACAAGGACTAACATTATTCTTATTATCCCATAATGAAGAAATCTACCTTTATTTCTTCTACCCGGAAATGACTCGGTATTTGTAGGCAGTACATTTGCTGAGAGTGGAGGAAATGCGTAAAACATTAATTTTCTTAGTCTGCCGGGTTTTTTTTCTCGCCAGTGAAAACAATCTTCCGCTTTAATTTCCACTGACCACCCCATACCCCATTCATTCCTACTAAATTCGTTTCAATATTCATTTCCACCTGTGCCAACTATTCCAATTGTATTTCCTGTCACTTTTAGTTTGCCTTGTGCCTTTAATGTTAGCCTAACTGCCTGACTGCGTTTCATTTGCCATGGCCAAAAGTTCAATTATAAAAAAATGTTAAAATAGGCCTATGGCGAAATTACCTTTGATTTCTATTTACGGCAGGGCATTTGAAGGTGTCGGTAATTGTTTGTAACTAGACCTGGTGTTTTTTTATTTCCTCCATTTTTTCGATAACTATTCTATTTACAGGTTGAGTTTTTTGTTTTATGGTGATATTCGTTTTTTTCGGTAAGCTGGGAAAATTAATGATCAACTGCAGTGACTTCGAAATTATGGACATGTCGTCCTGCGGCCAGTTTGAATGAAAAAAGTTGACAAAAAGTTTGTAGCAATGAAAGAAGTTTTAGTTGCAGGGAGGAAGAGGAAAGGTTAGGGGGTGAAGCAGGAATCTGAAATGTTATGGAGTCTTGCTGATGTGTATTTTTATAGTATGAAATATGAGTGGATTTTTTATACCCTACACAACTATGTTGTCAGGGTATTATAGCTTTGTGCAGCCCCAAAAGTTTGTAACGCCGCGAAATATTGGTCCTAGACCCACATTTAGGTATACCGATCGTCATATCTCGACTAGCTGAGTCGATCTAGACATGTGTGTCCGTCCGTATATCCATTATAATTTGTAAACACGATACAGGCCACAGTTATGGATCAATCTTCACGAAATTTTGCATGTAGGATGGGTTCTGGCCAATGAAGACCCCTATTGTTTTTGGAAAAGATCAGTCAATACTTAGGGGATGAAATGGACCAAAAACTTTATTTTTGTCGGTTTTTCTGGTCGCTCCAGAAGCCACAATTATGGCCCAAACACCGCGAATTTTTGCATGGAGAAGGGGATCGGGCAAAATAATAAGCATGCTTATTTTGATAAAGATCGGTCAATATTTAGCGGGTCAAAAGAACCCTTACTTTTGTGTGAAAAATTACAAAATTTGTATTCTATAGTGTATATATTTACTCCTGAAGGACATAGAAGTTTATAGTATATCCAAAGGGAGTGGTTGACCTTTAAATTGATACCAATTATATTGTCGGATGTGGGAGTTACACTTACATATTTACAGGTGCTTATGTATTCATATATTATTTAGTAACACATTACCACACCAGAGAGCGGAAATATAGCGCTGATCGATTTTAAATTTTCCATGAGGATCCAGGTATGTTCAAGGACAACGGCTATAATTTTCGGTGATGATCAGATAATAATTTTCGGATGAATTGGACCAACAACTTAATTTTTTGTGTTTTTTTTTTCGAGTCGATCTATAGGCCACAATTGAAAGTCGAACACAAACCACCGCGAAGGCAGTCTGGCCAAGTAATTAGAAGAGCTGTACTGAATATTAGTAATATTTGGAATATATGTCAGTGTAAGGAAGAGGTGCAGTTTATTTCTAATCGGACAACAGGGTGCAACTATCACGAAATATTTCCCAGGTTCGGAATAAAAATCCGCAGAAAGTTAGACTTTGATGGTAGTTGTGTAGGGTATCGTATGATCGGCCCCGTCCGTCTATACTGCTCCGCTCACTGCTTATAGATAAATAAACAAATACTCCTCAATGCCTGAAAAAACTTTAATGGTGACTTTTTTCTATAAAAAAAAAATTCTCAGTAAAATTTCGATTGACTTTTTCTATAGAAAAAAATCTAGCTCTTTATTGAAGCAATGGTTTTAGGTCAGGATTTTTATTTTGCGAAAAAATATCCTTAATGGCATTGAGAAATTGTTTTCTATTAATAATCAAATTCGTAAATAGAAATTTATTCAAATGGGTCGTATGGTTGCTGTTAACACTCATACGGCACCTTGGCGTTTCCGACTTCTAAAACTGGTATAATAATTTAAAAATATCATTAGAAAAGAGATTCGATTCTCCTTTACAGCACAGTGAATTGAAAAGCAATATATATGGATATAGATGGAATGGATTTTAAAACAAACAAAAAAAAATCAAAATGTTTTACTTTCTCAGGCTGCCGTTTTCAAATTAGACCTCGGTTGCGTATGAGTTTCGAAAGTAATAATACGACCCAGGGTATTTCGAATTTATCATCAATTGAAACAAATGTCCTAACTAACTGAGGATGATTTTTTTTCCTATTAGAAAAATCATCAGTTGCTGAGAATGACTTTTTTCTATAAAAAAAATTCTCATTAAATAAGGATGCCTTTTTTCTATAGAAAAGCATGTCCTGAGCAACTGTGGATGACTTTTTTCTATAGAAAAAATTCTCAGTACCTGAGGATGACTTTTTTCTTTAAAAAGTCCTCAGTAACAAAACGTTTTCCTTTCTAAGCCGCCGTTTTGAAATTACACCTCGGTTGCGTATGAGTTTCGATAGTAATTATACGGCCCAGGGCATTTCGTGTTCAGTGAGAATTACTTTTATAATAAAAATATCCTCAGTAACTGAGGATGACTTTTTTCTATAGACAAATTCATCATTTGCTGAGAATAATTTTTTTACTATAGGAAAAAATATACTTAAGAACTGAGGGTAACTTTTTTCTATAGATAAAAATATCCTCAGTAACTGAGGATAAGTTTTTCTATAGAAAAAAATATCCTCAGTAACTGAGGATAAGTTTTTCTATAGAAAAAAAATATCCTCAGTAACTAAGGATGATTTTTTTCTATAAAAAAAATATCCTCAGTAACTGAGGATAAGTTTTTTTCTATAGAAAAAAATATCCTCAGTAACTGAGATGACTTCTTATACCCTTCACCATACTGTGGTACAGGGTATTATGTCTTTGTACATATGTTTGTAAAACAGGCAAAAGGAATCGAGATAGACCCATGGTTCCTTTTGAATCGATGTACGCATGTCCGTCCGTCTGTCCGTCCGTCCATGTATTTTTGTTAACAAAGTAGAGGTCGCATTTATCATCTGATTTGGATGAAATTTCGCACAGTTCACTTATTTGGCCCAAGGACGAACCCTATTGAAATTGGAGAAAATCGGTTCAGATTTAGATATAGCTCCCATATATAGTTTCGTTCGATTTCATGTAAATGATGCACCAAACTCCCAACATTTGTCCGATTGGGACAAAATTTTGCACAGTGCACTGAATCAGGTTCATGCTTATGTGTACGGAGTTTTGTTGGAATCGGTTCAGATTTAGATATAGCTTTCATATATATATAGTCGTCCGATTTTTTGGTGAATGATATACCAAACTCCCAATATGTGTGCGATTGGTACAAAATTTTGCACAGAGTACTGAATCATATTCAGATTGATGTCCGCGAAGTTTTGTGAAAATCGGTTCAGATTTAGATATAGCTCCCATATATAGTTTCGTCCCATTTTTTGTGAATGATATACCAAACTCCCAATATTTGTCCGATCGGGACAACATTTTGCACGGAGTATTGCATTAGATCCAGACTGATGTCTACGAAGTTTCTTTAAAATCGGTTCAGATTTAGACATAGCTCCCATATATAGTTTCGTCCGATTTTTTGTGAATGATGCACCAAACTCCCAATATTTGTCCGATTGGGACAAAATTTTGCACGGAGTATTGAATTAGATCCAGACTGATGTCTACGAAGTTTTTTTTTTTAAAATCGGTTCAGAATTAGATATAATTCCCAATATTTGTCCGATTGGCATAAAATTCTGCACAGAGTACAGAATCAGGTGCAGATTGATGTCTGCTAAGTTTTGTTAAAATCGGTTCAGATTTAGATATAGTTCCTATATATATTTTCATCCGATTTTTTGTGAATGATGCACCAAACTCCCAATATTTGTCTGATTGAGTAAAATTTCGCATAGCGAATGCTATTGAGAATAAAATGATGCGTGATAAGGTTTGTTGAAATCGGTTCAGATTTTGATATAGTTCTTATACAATTTTTCTATCGAATTTATGTAAATGGTGGTTACACGAAATTTGACAGAGGATATTAAATTGAATATAGTGATTACAAAAGACAAATGGTGTATGCAACGGTTACTCAATTAGGTCCATGTGTTTATATACAGCTCCCATACATAATTTGACTCGATTTCAGGCAAATGGTACACCAATCCAAGAATCCAAGTCTGTCCGTTTGACATTCAATTTTCATTGATTTCAGAATGGTATGTGTATGGGATTTTTCATATTTATCTAGATAACACATTTAATTTCACCCGATTTCATCTCAATGGTTATCCTCCATTATAGAAAAAATGGAGGATAACTTTTTTTCTATAGAAAATATATCCTTAGTTACTGAGCATGACTTCTTTACTACAAAAAAAGGGTTTTCTGTAGGAATCCTCATTTTTTTCTCTCCTCTTCCATTGTTGCATTAAATTGTATAATTTGACCTTTGTCTTGTGTTTTACTATTGACCCCATTCCGATTGTATGTTATTTGTATTGTCCAATGACACAATAGTTTTTCATTTCTTATAACCACTTAATTTGCTACACGCATTCATTCAAACACACACACACAAACACAGGCACGCATTGCCATAATCCTCCAAAGGATATAATTTAGATTTCAAAACAAAAATAAAAACTGCAAATAAAACTAAAAACTCAAATAAATGAATGAAAAGTAACTTTGTCAGCCATTGGGACGCCAGGCCAACAAACACACACACACATGTACCCATACAATCATGCTTGCATACATAACTACGCACGCAGAGAGCACATATGAGGAATTCTTAATGACTTCCTATTTGCAATCAAGAAGAAGAAGAAGCCACCAAAGCAAATTCCAATGGCATCTCACAAAAGGATGAACCGAAAAAAAAAATAAAATATAACCTCAAACTTTATTTGACTTGAGGAGAGTGGGGTGGGTGGGGGAACTTTATTTTGGAACTACAAAACAAGACATGATGAATCAGAGAAAAAAATAAATGTCCCCAAAAAAATAAAACAGAAAAATCACAAAACTTCAAATTTATTTACTTGTTGTCCTTGTTTTTTTTTAACTTTGCATTCCTATGTTTGTACGGTGAAGAGACAACACAGAACAAAGAAGAAGAATTTAAACAAATGTTCATGTGTGGGTGTATGCTCCAAGGAGTAAAAAGGTACACATATATGCACCCTCTCACTCTCTCCTCGCCAGTTAACAGCAACCATTTCAAGCTTTCATATCATAGACAAAAAAAAATAAAACTTTACCACAACAAAGCAAACACGCAAAAAGGAGGTGAGGAACTAGAAAAAGAACAAGAACAAGAGATATTGTAATAATAAAAATGTTACTCCTCTGTTGTATGAAAACCCATGAATATCAATGGGTGTATGTAAGAGCATACATATATGCAGATTTGAGTGTGTGTGTGTGTTTATGTGTGCCATTGTGTCTTTCATATCGCCTAGAATATGGGTGTGTTGGTTTGTTTGTTTCTTTTGTGGGAAGAAGGCAAATGTTTTTCTTTTTTTTGCAAAGCACAACATGTTGTAGAACAATAACGAGCCGAGGATGAAGAAGAATAAGCAGCAGCAGCAGTCGTAGCATGTTTAATCTGATAAGACAAAAACCAACAAAGACAACAACAAGAACACCCAGAACAACAACACAAAGAGAAACAGATATTCTACCACTTACACAATAGACCCTACACCGAATCTACCACAACGCACCGCACACACACCAAATGTAAACACTTTTATGGACGGCAAAAACAACAACAACAAAAGTAACACGAACAGTAACAGCAACAACAATCACACAATCATAATACGACAACGACGACGAACACATTACCCACTGGAGAGTCATAAGTAGCAGTCGTGGCAACCCGATTACGGAGCCAAAGCATGCTCGGCACTACAAATATGATTATAACGGTATATCTTTATAATTTATGGTCATAATGTGTGGCTCGTTTCATTATATGAATGTGTGTTTATGTGTTCGTCTGTGTTTGTTTACATTAGCTAACTGTGACAATAACAAACAACTGTCACAGTGATTATTATCCACACACCGACACTCATACACACACAGTAATATTATTTAAATCTTGATCTGGGAAAACAAATCATGTTCAGTAAATTATGATTTTTGTCTATAGAAAAAAATATTTTTATTAATAGAGGTAGACTTTATTTCTATTGAAAAAAGTGTTTATTAAAACAGAAAAAATGTCTATAAAAAAATATTTCAGACTATACTCAGTTACTGGAAAAAATATGTTTATGAGAAAATTTCTTCATTAACAGAAAAATTAGCTTCTATAGACAAAAGGTTTCCTAAGTGGCACTGAGAAGGTTTCCTATAAATCAAAAAAAAATAAATAAATAATCCAAATTCTGTGCGTTTTTTTTTTTTTTTTGTTTTTGTATAAAAAAGTCCGCTCTTAAAGTTTTCCTTGTTGTCTACCTCACTCACTAAGGATTTTTCCTAAAAATCGTCATCCTCCGTAATTGAGGAATTTTTTCAATGCTTTTTTTTAGAAAAGTCATCCTCATTTACTGCGGAAATTCTTTTCTATAGAAGATATTTTTTCTATACAAAAATTCTCCTCACTTCCTCAGGATTTTCTTCAGTAGTTATCTCTTTCTGGGGAGGTTTTTTCTATAAAAATAATTTGAGCCCATACTCAGTTAATGGGAAAATTCCTTCATTAACAGAAAAATTTGTTTTTATAGATAAAAGGCATCCAGGCACTGAGGATTTTTCCTATAAACTAAGAATAAAAAAATAACCCAATTTGTTTTTCAATTGAAAGACATTCGACAGTCACTGCATATCACAGTACCTGGGGATATTTTTCAAAAATATAGTACTGAAGATTTTCTTCAATAGAAAAAGTCCTCTTCCGTTGCTGAAGAAGTTTTTTGTTTGCTGAAGATATTTTTTCTATAAAAAAATCATCCTAGAAAAAAACCAACCTCATTTACTGAGGATTTTTTTTATAGAAAGTCTATCTCAGTTACTGAGGAAATTTTTTTTCTATAGAAAAAAGTCATCCTCAGTGACTGAGGATTTTTTTTCTATAGAAAAAAGTCATCCTCAGTGACTGAGGATATTTTTTTCTATAGAAAAAAGTCATCCTCAGTTACTGAGTATATTTTTTTCTATAGAAAAAAGTCATCCTCTGTTACTGAGGATATTTTTTTCTATAGAAAAAAGTCATCCTCAGTTAATGAGGATATTTTTTTCTATAGAAAAAAGTCATCCTCAGTTACTGAGGATATTTTTTTATAGAAAAAAGTCATCCTTAGTTACTGAGGATATTTTTTCCTATAGAAAAAAATATACTCAGTAACTGAGGATGACTTTTTTCTATAGAAAAAAAATTTCCTCAGTAACTGAGGATGACTTTTTTCTATAGAAAAACATTTCCTCAGTAACTGAGATAGACTTTCTATAAAAAAAATCCTCAGTAAATGAAAAAAAAAGTCATCCTCAGTTACTGAGGATATTTTTTTCTATAGAAAAAAATTCTTCAGGCCCCTGAGGATATTTTTCTCTATAGAAAAAAATTCGTCAGGCCCCTGAGGATATTTTTTTCTATAGAAAAAAGTCATCCTCAGTTACTGAGGATATTTTTTTCTATAAAAAAGTCATCCTCAGTTACTGAGGACATTTTTTTCTATAGAAAAAAGTCATTCTCAATTACTGAGGACATATTTTTCTATAGAAAAATGTCAGATGCTAAGGATATTTTTTTCGATAGAAAAAAGTCACGTTATCTTTGTACCTTCAAAAAAATATTCTTCAAATATCAACTTTTTTAGACCGTAAAAAATATTTTATAAAAACTCCACGCCTATGGAGGACCTTCAAAAATATTTTTTAAAAGAATCCACACCTTTGGAGGTCCTTCAAAAATATTTTTTAAAAGAATCCACACCTTTGGAGGTCCTTCAAAAGATATTCTTTAAAAAATCCACGCCTCTTTTGGACTTTCAAAAAATATTCTTTAAGAATTCCACGCCTATGGAAGATCTTAAAAAATATCATTTAGAATAAAATCCACGCCCAAAGAAGACCTTCACAAAATATACTTTTAAAAAATTCACGTCTCTGGAAAACCTTCACAAAATACTCTGTAAAAAATCTACTTTAAAAAAATATTCTTTAAAAATCCACGCCTATGGAGGACCTTCAAAAAATATTCTTTAAAAGATCACCGTCTCATTTAAACCTTCAAAGATATTCTTTCAAAAACCACGCATCATTTAGGCCTTCAAAAATGGGTCGGATCTACATATATCCAAAAATCCCTAAAAACACTGACATTTGGGAAGTATCGGTCTATACAAAAATGTGGACCGATATTAACAATTATTGGTAGAAAGATGTAACGCCAAATGAGAACGGCCGCCCCCCTGCGTACGTCCCTGCTGCACAACTATGTTGTCAGGGTATTATAGCTTTGTGCAGCCCCAAGAGTTTGCAACTCCGCGAAATATTGGTCCTAGACCCACCTTTAAGTATACCGATCGTCATATCTCGACTAGCTGAGTCGATCTATACATGTGTGTCCGTCCGTTCGTCTGTCCATTATAATTTGTAAACACGGTATGGACCAATCTTCACAAAATTTTGCATGTAGGATGGCCAATGAAGACCCCTATTGTTTTTGATAAAGATCGGTTAATATTTAGGGGATGAAATGGACCAAATACATAATTTTTGTCGGGTTTGCTGGTCGCTCTAGAGGCCTTAATTATGAATTTTTACATAGAGAAGGGGATCGGGCCAAAGAATAAGCATGCCTATTTTGATAAAGATCGGGCAATATTTAACGGGTCAAATGGACCCTGACTTTTGTGTGAAAAATTACAAAATTAGTATATTCAAGAGGGGTGGTTGAGCTTTAAATTGACACCAATTATATTGTCGTATGTACTCGGATGTGGGAGTTACACTCAAATATGTGCTTACGTATTCAGATAATATTTAGTAACCCATTGCCACACTAGAGGGCGGAAATATAGCGCTGATCGCTTTGGAATGTTCCATGAGGTTCCAGTTATGATCGAAGAACAACGCCTATAATTTTCGATGATGATCGATAATAATATTGGAATGAAGTGGACCAAAATCTTATTTTCTTCCCTTTCTTGAGTCGATCTATAGGCCACAATTGAAAGCCGAACATCACAACACAACCCACGGTGAAGGGAATCTGGGCAAGTAATTAGAATTGCTGTATTGAATATAAGCAATATTTGTTGACCTCTAGTGGGTCAAGAGGATGCAAATATCGCGAAATATTGCCCTCAGAATATAGAAACACACAAGGTAAGATTTTCGTAAAAGTTGTGTAAGGTATCATATGGTCGGCCCCGTCCGACTATACTGCTTCGCTCACTGGTTTAACATATTTTTATGAAACATTTCCTCAGAAACTAAGTATTTTTCCTATTTTTATTCTTTAAAAGTATTTTACTCAGATCCTCAAGATAATTAGTCCTCATATACCGTAGATGAGGATACCCTTCCTCTGGCCTACAGAATATATAGATACCGCCTTTCAACTCTTCTACATAGATTTCTTTCAGCTCGCCTATGGAGACTCCCTTTTGCTCGTCTATAGAGAAACATGCAAATTCGGCTATATATCATACCGCCCACTAAAGATTGTCGGTAGAGGCTCTCACACCCATCTGTCCATCTATAAAGACTCAATGGACGCAATTTGGAAAGTCAATAGTTGCTCCCAATTCCTGGAAATCGGGTTAGATGTAGATATAGCTCCCATATATATTTTAGTCCGATTTAAGGAAAATGGTGTACCTACATATCTACCGATTTGCACGAAATTTGGCATAGCGTACAGAATAAGATCTAGAATGATGTGTGTTAAGTTTCGTGAAAATCGGTTCAGATTTAGATATAGCTTCCGTATATATCTTCGTCCGATTTAAGGTAAATCGTGTACCAAAGTCCCTACATATCTACCGATTTGCACGAAATTCGACATAGCGTACAGAATAAGGTCTAGAATGATGTGTGTTAAGTTTCCTCGAAACCGGTCCCGATTTAGATATTGCTTTCATATATATATTTTCGTCCGATATAAGTTAAATGGTGTACCAAAGTCCCTATATATCTTTCGATTTTTACGAAATTTAGCACAGCGTAATGAATTATGTCTAGAATGATTTGTGCTAAGTTTCGTGAAAATCGGTTCAGATTTAGATATAGCTCCCATATATATTTTCGTCCGATTTAAGGTAAATGGTGTACCAAAGTGCCTATATAACTTTCGATTTGCACGAAATTTGACATAGCGTACTGAATTAAGTCTAGGATGACGTGTGCTAAGTTTCGTGAAAATCGGTTCAGATTTCGATATAGCTCCCATATAAATTTTCGTCCGATTTAAGGTAAATGGTGTACCAAAGTGCCTATATAACTTTCGATTTGCACGAAATTTGACATAGCGTACTGAATTAAGTCTAGGATGACGTGTGCTAAGTTTCGTGAAAATCGGTTCAGATTTCGATATAGCTCCCATATATATTTTCGTCCGATTTAAGGTAAGTGGTGTACCAAAGTGCCTATATAACTTTCGATTTGCACGAAATTTGGCATAGCGTACTGAATTAAGTCTAGGATGACGTGTGCTAAGTTTCGTGAAAATCGGTTCAGATTTCGATACAGCTCCCATATATATTTTCGTCCGATTTAAGGTAAATGGTGTACCAAAGTGCCTATATAACTTTCGATTTGCACGAAATTTGGCACAGCGTAATGAATTATGTCTAGAATGATTTGTGCTAAGTTTCGTGAAAATCGGTTCAGATTTAGATATAGCTCCCATATATATTTTCGTCCGATTTAAGGTACATGGTGCAACAAAGTCCGAATATATTTTTCGATTTGCACAAAATTTGGTATAACGTAATGAACTGAGTCTAGTATGATGAGTGCTAAGTTTCGTGAAAATCGGTTCAGATTTAGATGTAGCTCCCATATATGTTGTCGTCCGATTTAATGTAAATGGTGCACCAAAGTCCGAATATATTTTTCGATTTGCACGAAATTTGGCATAGCGTACTGAATTAAGTCTAGGATGACGTGTGCTAAGTTTCATGAAAATCGATTCAGATTTAGATGTAGCTCTTATATATAATTTCGTCCGATTTAATGTAAATGGTGCACCAAAGTCCGAATATATTTTTCGATTTGCTCGAAATTTGGCATAACGTACTGAATAGAGTCTAGAATGATGTGTGCCAAGTTTCGTGAAGATCCGTTCAGACTTAGATATAGCTCCCATATACATTTTCGTCCGATTTTACATTAATGGTGCACCAAACTCCTAATGTTTGTCCGATTAACACGAAATTTTGCACAACGTATCAAATTGAAACTTGAATGGCGTTATTGGGTTTTGTTTGAAATCGGTGCAGATGCAGTCATAGCTTCCATAATGAAATTAAACTTATCATAGGTTGCAGAAAGACATGAGTATGTTCTATAGGAAAATAGTCATTCTCTCTTACTGCGTAACACAGTTACTGAGGACATTTTTCTACGGAGGGTATAAAAAATCCTCCTTATTTACTGAGGATTTTTTTCATTAGAAAAAAACCTCTTCAGTTGCTGAGAAAGGTTTTTGTTTGGGTAAAGTCCTCTTCAATCACTGAGAATATTTTTTCTATAGAAAAAAAATCATCCTCAGTTACAGAGAAAATGTTTCTATAGAAAAAAATCATCCTCAGGATGGTTGCGTATACGTACTACCGATAGCATCAATACGACCCAGCGTATTTCAATATTTATTTTGTTTCTGTTTTTTATTTATTTATTTTTTTTTTTTTTTTTGTATATTTAAAAAGATATCGTCAAAAAAGAAATAATAAATTTATTAAAACATATAAAATGCATTTATATGATTTATTATTATTGTGAATGCTTCCTTTAATTTATGGCCTATATTTTTATTTTATAATAAACAACGACAAAATATTATTAATATGTATGTATGATAAAATGATATACAAATATGACTTTATGATATGTTTTAAAAAAAAAATATCGACACACATATATACATATGACAAAAATAATAGTAAAGTGATTTTTGTTGTTCAACGAACAATGACACACACACGCCCACACACGAGTGAGACACACACATTCGGATACAATAAAAATATTCATTTAATTAAATGTACACGGAAATGTCATTAAAATTCTTGTTAATGGGAGGCGTAAGTGCGGAAAGTGAAACGAACAGCAACAACAACAAAAATGTAAACAATGTGAATAACTCACGTGATGTTTGGTAGAGAGAGAGAGAGACATGTGAATGTCGAAACAAAATGTTTCAAAAAATATTTCCTCGTTTAAAAAGTTGGAAAAGAAAGGAAAAGGGGTAGAAGTTCATCGGGTCGTATAATTGCTGACAACACTCATACGCAACCTAGGTACAAGGGATTTTGTTTTGTAATTATTGTAAGGAACATGAGAGACATTTTTTTGAGAATATTTTTTTTTTGTCATGTTTTATTTATGTTCACTAATGGGTGAAAAGAGATCTAGTTTTTTTTTAATTTATAGTATTTTCACATTGTATTGGATTTCGTTAATACAGTGGGAAAATATTTTTAAAAATCCACGCCATTAAAAAAATATTTTTAAAAACCCACGCCTTTGAAAAAAAATATATTTTTAAAAATCCACGCCTTTGAAAAAAAAAAATATTTTTAAAAATTCACGCCTTTGAAAAAAAAAATATTTTTAAAAATCCACGCCTTTGAAAAAAAAAATATTTTAAAAATCCACGCCTTTGAAAAAAAATATTTTTAAAAATCCACGCCTTTGAAAAAAAAAATATTTTTAAAAATCCACGCCTTTGAAAAAAAATATTTTTAAAAATCCACGCCTTTGAAAAAAAAAAACATTTTTAAAAATCCACGCCTTTGAAAAAAAATATTTTTAACCAGTGAGCGGAGCAGTATAGTCGGACGGGGCCGACCATATGATACCCTACACAACTACCACGGAACTCAAATTTTCTGCGGATGTTTATTCCGAGCTTAGGCAATATTTCGCGATATTTGCACCCTCTTGCCCGATTAGAGGTAAACAGAATCACTTCTTTACACTGAGTATTCAGTACAGCTATTGTCCAGATTCGCTTCACCGTGGGTTGTGTTGTGATGTTCGCTTTCATTTGTGGTCTATAGATCGAATCGAAAATAAGTATTCTATCCACTTCATTCCAAAATTATTATCTGATCATCACCGAAAATTATAGGCGTTGTCCTTTACCATAACTGGAACCTCATGGAACATTTCAAAGTGATCAGCGCTATAGTTCCGCTCTCTAGAGTGATAATGGAATATGGAGACACCGGTAAATATTTAGGTGTAACTTCCACATCCGAGCACATACGACGATATAATTGGTATTAATTTAAAGGTAAACCACTCCTCTTGGATACGTTGTCAACTTCTTGGGTCTATGTCCTTCAGGAGTAAATATATACACCATAGAATGCAAATTTTGTAATTTTTCACACAAAAGTCAAGGTCCATTTGACCCGCTAAATATTGACCGATCTGTATCAAAACAGGCATGCTTATTCTCTGACCCGATCCCCTTCTCAATGCAAAGTTTCACGATGTTCGGGCCATTATTGCGGCCTCTGGGGCGACCAGAAAAACCGACAAAAATAACGTTTTTGGTCCATTTCATCCCCTAGATATTATCCGATCTTTCCCAAAAACAATAGGGGTCTTCATTGGCCAGAACCCATCCTACATGCAAAATTTCGTAAAGATTGGACCATAACTGTGACCTGTAGCGTGTTTACAAATTATAATGGACAGACGGACGGACGGACACACATGTCTAGATCAACTCAGCTAGTCGAGATATGACGATCGGTATACTTAAAGGTGGGTCTAGGACCAATATTTCGCGGCGTTACAAACTTTTGGGGCTGCACAAAGCTATAATACCCTGACAACATAGTTGTGTAGGGTATAAAAATCCACCATATTTTTTTTCCTATGGAAGAGCTGCAGGTATTCTTCTTCCTTTGAAAGAGCTGCAGATATTCTGCCTTCTTTGAAAGTGCTCCAGGTATTCTGCTTCTTTGAATGAGCTGGAGGCATTCTTCTTCCTATAAGAGATCTGGAGTTATTCTTCATCCGGTAGCAGAGCTGCATGGAAGAGCTGCAGGTATTCTGCTTCCTTTGAAAGAACTGGAGATATTCCTCTTTCTATAAAAGAGTTGGAGGTATTCTTAATCCTGTGAAGGAGCTGCAGGTATTCCTCTTCCTGAAGAAGCTGCAGGTATTCTTCCCATAGGAGAGCTACATGTAATTTTCTTCCTATAGGAAAGCTGGAGGAATTTTTCTTCCTATAGGAGAGCTGGAGGCATTCTTCTTCCTGTGAAAGCGCTGCGGCTAATCTTCTTACTATGGAAGAGCTGCAGGAATTCTTTTTTCCTTTGGAAAACCTGGAGGTATTCTTCTTCATATGGAAGACCTGAAAATACCTCCTTCTTCCTATAGGAAAGCTGGAGATATTTTTATTCATATAGGAGAGCTGGAGTCTTCTTCTTCCTAGAGGAGAACTGTAGAAATTCTTCTTCCTGTGGAAGAGCTGCTGGTGTTCTTCTTCCTATGGAAGAGCTGCCGGTGTTCTTCTTCCTATGGAAGAGCTGCTGGCTACTTCTTGCTATAGGAGAGCTGCATGTAATTTTCTTCCTATAGGAAGAAAATTAGGCTTTGAGAAAAGGGTCTAGAAGTATGCTTGGCAGCAATCATACGGCTACAACAGATTTAATTTTTGTCAATTTGTTTGTACTGTTTCATGATTCATCTAAACATTCTATGATGCCTCTCTTCAGATCACATTCAACTTCTCAAGATTCATCAACCGGAAAATCCTCTGACCTTTTCATTATCACTGGTATCAGTAGTTGCAAGTGCCCATGTGGCGTATGAATGTGGACAATAATCATACGGCCTAGTAATTTTTTTTTCGAAGATTTCTTTTTACCTCTTCTATTCAAATTTACGGGTGGCGTAGGGGATGATAGCAACGGCTCTAATTGGCTTTAACATGGCAAAGACCAGGTTTATCATGGTCCCTCTTTCATCTCAATTGTGCACACTGGCCTCCCCGCGGTGTCACCTGGGACAGCTATTTTCATCACCCCTTGAAATAGCGAGCTGATATTTGCCTCGAGTTCACCCAAAAAAAACTATAAAAAAATGGGTTGAGGCGTCGGGTTAATTGCCTATACTCGGATAACCCCTCCTACTATGAAAAGCAAAGAAAAAGAAAACCAAATCCCCCTAATGTTGACGACCCCCGCAAACGTATAAAGGACCACGATCTGCGAATATGCACTTGGAATGTGCGCACCTTGTACATAATAGACACAGTTTTCGCTTTGACGGATGTACTCAAGAAGTACAAAGCCGATATTATTGCCTTACAGGAAATGCGATGGAAAGGGATAGGCGTAAGTAAATCAGACGATTACGCCCTGTATTATTAGCTGTCATGAAACGAGACATAAATTTTGCTGCGGATTCATGGTTAAAAGTAGAATAAAATACCTCGTCTCCTGAAAGAATTACTAAAATCCATATAAAAGCGAAGTTCTTCTACATCGACCGAAGACAAAGATGAACAGACCAAAGACATATTTTACGAACGCCTAGCATAACAGCATATGACCGCTGCCCTGGCCGAGACAAAAAATTCTGCTAGGAGATTTTAATGCAAAAATCGGATGAGAATATATCATTGGCCCCACCATCGGAAAACTCAGGCTCCATGAAGAAACATCAGACAACGGCATGAGGTTGATTGACTTCGTGGCAGCAAAAAAAACATAGTAATTAGAAGCACCAGATTCAAGCATCTCGATATACACAAGGCCACCTGGATTTCTCCCGATCGAACATCGAAAAATCCAATTGATCACGTTGTGAAAGACGGAAGGCATTCATCCAATGTTTTAGACGTTCGATCGATCCGAGGAGCGAATATCGATTCGGACCATTACCTTGTGGCAGCCAAGGTGCGATCTAACACAACACTGAAACTCGACGTCGAAAAGCTGCAAACACAACAGGTAGCAGAGGCCTGCTCCGCCCAACTTACCCACCTGCTTGACGAAAGCACTTCTTGTCCCGATAATGGTATAAAAGAACAATGGCAAAGAATTACCTACTCCCTACCAAGTCCGGAAATTTTACCAACGAGTAAAACACCAAACCGAAGGTTTTGGTGCAGGCACATCCTCCTGTAGAGATGAAGAAGGAACCCTGGGGACAGATACAGGCAGCGTGTTGAGGATCTGGAAGGAGCATTTTGAAAAGTGGCGGTGAAGAAGATACCCCAGAACCAATAATAGATGACGGCATAGAGTGTATACCACCTAGCCAAGATGAGGTCAGAATCGCAATCAATCGGCTGGAGAATAATAAAGCAGCAGATGCCGATGCTTTACAAGCTGAACTATTCAAGACTGGTGGCCAGATGCTGGTCAGGAGCATGCACCAGCTCATTTGTACAATTTGGCTAGAAGAATGCATACCCAATGATTGGAACCTCAGCATCCTGTGTCCCGTGCACGAAAAAGGAGACAAGACGATATGTGCCAACTATAGAGGAATAAGTTTACTTCCCATCGCATATAAAGTGTGTGAACGATTGAAGCCAATGGTCAATGACATTATTGGACCAATGCGGCTTCAGACCCGGCAAATCCACCATTGACCTGGAAAAGACCCACGAAAAACAAATCTACACATTCCACCTATTTGTCGACTATAAAGTCGCATTGGAAAGCCCTATCCGATCAAAGGTGTTTAATGTGATGTCTGCGTTTGGCATTCCTGCAAAATTAATTCGGCTATGCAGGATAGCTTTAACTGGCACAAGATCAGCAGTTAAAGTCGGAAAGTACCTCTCGGAGCCCTTTTAATACCGAACGAGGATTTAGACAAGGTGGCAGTTTGTTGTGCGACCATCCTGCTGTAAAAAGGCATCCGAGAGGTAAAGGTGAATAGAAATTACACTCTGTATACCAAGCAACACATTTTACTCACCTACGCCGATGACATCGACATAATGGGTCGAACATTGCATGCGGTAACAGCCACCTTTGAACAAATTGAGAAGGGGTCTGCCAAAGTGGGTCTGGCAGTAAACGGCGAGAAGATCAAGCTGATGGTATCAACGCGCAAGACGTCCAGTAGACTCGGACTAACTGTGGAACTTGAGAACTAAAGCTTTGACTACCTCAAAGATTTTATATACCCCGGTACATCAGTTTGGAGAAGGATTGTGATGGCCAACCGGTGCTACTATGGTCTAAGTAAGCAGTTAGAAACAAGGCCACCTCCCGCCAGACCAAACAAGACGCTGATACTACCCGTGCTGTTATATGGATCGAAAGCATGGGTACTTATGCAAGCATATGAGGTAGCACTTGGAGTGTTTGAGAGAAACATTCTCCGAAAGATCTATGGACCGATCTGCGTTGACGGTGAATATCGGCGTCGAATGAACCATGAGTTGTATCGGATATTCTCGGACATCGGCATTGTTAGACGTAATGAGTTGCAGCGACTACGTTGGCTAGGTCATGTTGCGAGAATGGATGATGATGCCGCAGCCCAAAAGGCATATAAAAGCGAACCGGCTGATGGTTCACGCAGAAGGGGAAGGCCACGAATAACAATGGAAAGATCAAGTGGAGACAACATTGCCGAACATGGTCTTTCATATTGGAAAAACTGCATAAAAGACCGACGCGCCTGGAAATCTTTTTTATGCTCGACTTATGGAACGAAAGTTCTGTCACAAGCCAGCTAAGTAATTAAGTAAGGAAACGAAATAATTCAAATAACGTCCGGTAGAATTTTTAAGCAATAGATCTTAAAAAATTATTTTTAAAAGTCTATGCCTTTGAATAGAGATTGAAGGAACTATTTTAAAAAAAACAGTATAGTCGGACGGGGCTGACTATACAATACCCTACACAACTACCACGGAACTGATACTTTCTGCGGATGTTTATTTCGAGCCTGGGCAATATTTCGTGATATTTGCACCCTCTTGACCGATTAGAGATCAACAGCACCTCTTCCATACACTGACATATTTTCCGAATATTCCCAATATTCAGTAAAGCCTTTGTAACTACATGTCCAGATTCCCCTCACCGTTGGCTGTGTTGTGATGTTCGGCTTGTGGCCTATAGATCGACTCGAAAAGACACAAAAAAATAAGTCTCGGTCTACTTCATCCCAAATTTTTCATGTGATCATCATCGAAAATTATAGGCGTTGTCCTTGACCATAACTGGAATCTCATGGAAAATTTCAAAGCAATCAGCGCAATATTTTCGCCCTCTAGTGTGGTAAAGGGTTACTAAATAATATATGAATACGTAAGCAGATGTAAATATTTAAGTGTAACTCCCACATCCGTGTACATACGGCAATATAATTGGTATCAATTTAAAGGTCAACCACTCCTCTTGGATATACTGTCCTTCAGGAGTAAATATATACGCCATAGAATACACATTTTGTCATTTTTCACACAAAGGTCAGGGTCCATTTGACCCGCTAAGTAATGGCCGATCTTTATCAAAACAGGCATGGTTATTCTTTGGCCCGTTCCCCTTCTCCATGCAAAACTTCACGATGTTTCGGCCATAATTGCGGCCTCTGGAGCGACCAGAAAAACCGACAAAAATTCAGTATTTAGTCAATTTCATCCCCTAAATATTAAACGATCTGTACCAAAATCAATAGGGGTCTTCATTGGGCAGAACCCATCATACATGCAAAATTTCGTGAAGTTTGGTCCATAACTGTGACCTCTATCGTGTTTACAAATTATAATGAACAGACGGACGGACGTACACACATGTCTAGATCGACTCAGCTAGTCGAGATATGACGATCGGTATACTTAAAGATGGGTCTAGGACCAATATTTCGCGGCGTTACAAGCTCTTGGGGCTGCACAAAGTTATAATACCCTGACAACAACATCGTTGTGTAGGGTATAAATAGTTTTATTGAAGTTCGGGAAAATCGTTTAAAATTACAGCCAAATTCCCCTATGCCCAATCGGAGTTATTTATGTTTAGAAGTGTCCATGTGTCGTATGAGTATTGACAGCATTCATCCGACCCATGAGACTACATTATTTTAAGGACTTTTTTATTTCGTGTTTTTGTTACTATTCCTACCCAATTTTGAATCTTATTACGACTTCAGTTATGTAATATAAATATAAGGGGACTTTGAAGATCATTATCATGGGGGTTTCTAAATACTCAGAAGTCGCTATTACTGACGTATTCGTATATACTGTCAAAAATCATACGGTCTAATAGACTTATTTATTTCGAGGGTTTTTGTTGTTTCCAATTCCTACCCAATTTTTATTTTTTATCTAAGAAGTAGACCTTGAAATCCACGACCATTACTCGACCTTGTTTATATGTTTAAAATTTAAATTTTATGTTTAAAAATTTACGACATTGAATAGACCATAAATATATTTTTAAAAATATCTACGGCTTTCAAAAAAAAATATTAATCCCAGTTTGTTGTTTTTATAAAAAACAACTATTTATTAGTGGGGAATGTATGGCATTGTCCGCCGAGGGGTAAGGCAGGGAAGACTATAGTTTCGGATCTCGCCACTGATCCTCATCAGTTCCCTTAGTTTTTTGTTGGGATATTCTCCCCAGAAGCTATTAATAGCTTCTTTACAAAAAACCTTTCAAACCCAAATGTCTCTTGTGACAATTCGAAGTTCTTACGTTACCAGCGATACGACCCCAATGAGAAGTTCGTTTCGTTGGCGCCTGACTTCGTGGTCAACAAGGCATTTACAGACAACTACATTACATTTCCCACTGCTATGTGTCGTCACTTTGTGACGAATGCACATAACGTTGTTGTTGGTATTGCTAGTTAAAGCAATAAACCAAACAGTATGACCGTGCCTCGTCTACAACTTCAGTAGTGTTTGGCGGGTTATTTGGGATACCATTTGTATTTTGTTTTTGCAAAATAGTCAGGCTTAATCCCAGTTTGTTGTTTTTATAAAAAACAACTATAGTCTTCCCTGTCTTACCCCTCGGCGGACAATGCCATACATTCCCCACTAATAAATAGTTGTTTTTTATAAAAACAACAAACTGGGATTAAGCCTGACTATTTTGCAAAAACAAAATACAAATGGTATCCCAAATAACCCGCCAAACACTACTAAAAAAAATATTTTTAAAAATCGACGACTTTAAAAAGAAATATTTTTAAAAATCTATGACTTTAAAAAAATTTAAATCCACGCCTTTGAAAAAACTACGATTTAGAATAGACCTTGAAAAAATATTTTTAAAAATCCATGTGGCGTATAAATGTGGACGATAATCATACGGCCTAGTAAATTTTGTTACTTCAAAGCTTTTTTACCAATTCTATGCAAATTTACAGGGTTTGAGATACCTTGAAAATTATTTCCATAATTATTTTCCTGTTGACAAATTTAGGGAAAATCGACTATCAATAATCGCCAGTGTCCAGGTGGCGTATTAGTGGTGACAGTAATCATACGGCTAAGTAGATGTTATTGTTTAATACTTGACATTCGAATTCCGTTAACGAGATTCCTACTGTCCCTACTGCTGCTGAAAGGCAGATTGGCACGCAGTCGTCCTCCCTGCATTCGAGCTGGTGGAAGGTATTCGTGTGCTGTTAAATATCTCGGAATAACGGTGTCAGAGCGCTTGAATTTTCTTCCACACTTCGATCGGTTCAAGGAGAAGCTGACAACGGTCGTTGGGACAATCAGGCGTGTTTTGCGGACTGATTGGGGCTTGAGTAGGCGTTCTGTGCGTATCATATATGGTGGGCTTTTTGTTGCCTGCGCAACGTATGGTGCACCTATATGGTACAGAACTGCCTCTTCTGTCTTTGGGCAGAAGAAGCTCCTTTCGTGTCAGCGGGTCGTCATGTTAGCGTGCTTGCCAGTGTGTTGCACTGTTTCAACAGAGGCGTTGCAGGTGCTGCTTGGCGCCGCGCCGCTTGATCTTGAAGTGAGATGTAGGGCTATAATGTATAAGCTTAAGCGTGGTTTGCATTTGGATGAGGATGATTGGCTCAGGCCTTCTGATTTGATGGATGGGGAGAGTAGGCGTTACAGCATTATCCTTAGGGATTATGTTGTTGATAGGTGGAGGAAAAGGTGGACAAACAGTGACAAAGGGAGGGAGGGTGACGTACGAATTTATTCGTGACGCAACGTTCGTAGTGGACCGGCCAGACTTTCGCTTCGGCTTAAGTACCGATTTCTTACTGACGGGGCATGGCTCTCTCAATGCTTTTCTGCATAAGAGAGGCCTTGCCCAGACGGATTTAGGTGGGTGCGGGATAACTGAGGACTGGAAGCATATACTGACGGAATGCTGTTACTATGATGACATTAGAGATTTTGCAAGTGTGGGTATTTCGAATGGTGGGGCGGGGTGGGATTTCTGTAGGGCTCTTGAAGACGATCGCACCCTTAATTGTTTAAGTAGTTTTGCTCGTGAAGCATTTAGGAGAGAAGGACAGTACTTAGCGGAGGTGGTCCTCGTGCATAGCCCCCTTGCAGTTGGGTTTGCGCGGTTGCACCGGGTGGTGGTGGGTAGGTGCGCCGGTTGGCGCTAGTGCAATTGTTGGTGGAGAGCTGCGGTTGTTGTGGCTGCTGTGCTCTGCTGTCGTTCCGCATCGTGGGAGCATCGCGGTGTCTCTACTTCGCGGAAGTCACTTCTGCGGTTGTGGATGTCGTGTAGGCTGCCCGTGAGGGCAGTTTCGTTGATTGTTTGTCTTGTGATGTCTGTTGCCGCGGTCCTTGGGCCCTATGTGCAGTCCGTGAGGACAGCATGCTAATTGTTTGTGTTGCGTGCATTTGTTCATCGTCGCTACTGCCGTTTGCCAATGTTATTTTGTTTTGGGATACCAGCCCGGACTTGTGTCAAACTGGGAGAGGCTTCGGTCTCGAGCCTGAGCGGAGGTTTTCCGTACCACGGGTGTCAGGTGCCCCTGGGTCTGTCGATCCAGAATAACAATTGGTGTGGCCCCCTGGGGAGCTTCGCGGGGGTTGTGGTTTCGCCCCTCACCAAGGGGGAGAGTATGCCTTCTGCATGCTCTCCAATTGGTACAGCACTTTGATGCTGGTGCGCTGATGGGCGCATATCCGCCTGTGGCTCATCCACTGCGAGGTAGGCCTATGGGCAGGTACTCGCATAAAACACTTTTAGATACCCCTGTACCTATCTACTATCTAGCGAAACCACAGCCAAGGGAACGGGCTTGGAATAATTAGCGGGGAAAGAAGACCCTGTTGAGCTTTCAACAAAAAATCAGGAATTTACTAATATTTATAATCATATATTATAATTAATCAATCTTCGGGACTGAAATCCATTTTCCCTCCATTTCCACAAGAAGTTTTTGTAATTTAAAAATAATTTTAATTATTCCTAAAATTATACTTGCCTCTGCTAATTTGATGAGCCAATTATAAATATCTATTAATAAAAAAACATCCCGCCACTTAGTATCCTCCTTAATAGATTTTTTGTTTCCATTCCCCCACATCTTAAGAGCTTTAGGGAGTAAGCCTTTCAAATAAAAACAAATCAAAATCTAACACTTTGCTGTTCTTTTTTCTCTCTCTCTCTCTCCATTCGGCCCACCCCAGTCTCTCAAGGTGTAAATAAAATAAACACACCTTGGCAATCGTTTATATTTGTCAAACAGCAGTTGTCTGCTATTCCTCCTACCAACACTAATGGTCTTCTTCCCCATTCCTTCTCCCATTCTTCGTCCATCCTCTCATCACGAAATCTACGTTAGCGTTATAAAATCTCATTAACAAAAATACAACAAAGCAGTAATTTTGTTTTTTCCTACCCAGAACTACCATGAAATAGTGAAAAAAATATGTTCGGAAAGTTTCAAGAGCTAAGCACTTCAGAAGCTAAGTTTTTTCTTTGTTTTGTTTCGATGTGTAGGTGGTGATGGTATGTCAGAAATTGTATAAATATACATACAAACATACGTGAGAATATCTGCTAGACGGAAATACAATGTTAAATATGTGACTTTTTTCCCCAACTTAAGCTTGCCACTCACACAATTTATAGTTACAATATTACATAGCATACATAGGCAGTAGTATGTATGGGTGCTTGTGTGTGTGCAGTTATCTAAGATGACATATAGTTTTATTAATGAGCAACCCCATTTGCATATTATTAAAAATGTCAACCACATACACACACCAACACACTTAGGCAAGAAATCCAATAAGATAACCCCTCTTTGTTGTTCTAACAGTTCTTGTCTCTTCACTCACTTCAAATCCTCTCTCTCTCTCTCTTTACAATTACTTCAAATCCAAAATAAACATTAACATTATTATTATTCTTGTTTCTGGCAAAAGAAATTTGCAAGTGTGAGGGAGTTTCTATGTGTCGAACATGTTAACAGTTCTCTGATGAGTAGAACGACAACAACAACAAATCATTGGAGAATAGTAATAATATGTAAATGTGGGAGACATGTACACATACATAGACTCTATCTCAATTGTTTATGCTCTTGAATTTGTATGCCAATGGCAAATGGGGAAGAACCCAAGTTTGCCATAAATAAGCTGTGGATGTGTTGATGAGTTCGGGGGATTTCAATTTGTGATATGAAATGAAAGGAAACTTAAAAGAAAGGGATATAAAAAACTAGAGAAAATTTGAAGATAGAAAATTCCCAATTTCTTCGATTTGTTTTAGAGTTCATTAGAGTCCTAAAAAAATATTTTCATTCATATTCTAACCCAATTTCTTTGAAAATAGTGGAAAATACCCACCGCAATAATATACCAATAGGAGTAACAGATCAGACAGAACAATGGTATATAAAGGGTGATTTTTTGAGGTTAGGATTTTCAAGCATTAGTATTTGACAGATCACGTGAGATTTCAGACATGGTGTCAAAGAGAAAGATGCTCAGTATGCTTTGACATTTCATCATGAATAGACTTACTAACGAGCAACGCTTGCAAATCATTGAATTTTATTACCAAAATCAGTGTTCGGTTCGAAATGTGTTTCGCGCTTTACGTCCGATTTATGGTCTACATAATCGACCAAGTGAGCAAACAATTAATGCGATTGTGACCAAGTGACGCACTCAGTTTACTTTATTGGACATTAAACCAACCACACTAATGCGTACAGAAGAGAATATTGCGTCTGTTTCTGAGAGTGTTGCTGAAGACCGTGAAATGTCGATTCGTCGCCGTTCGCAGCAATTGGGTTTGTGTTATTCGACCACATGGAAGATTTTACGCAAAGATCTTGTTGTAAAACCGTATAAAATACAGCTCGTGCAAGAACTGAAGCCGAACGATCTGCCACAACGTCGAATTTTCAGTGAATGGGCCCTAGAAAAGTTGGCAGAAAATCCGCTTTTTTATCGACAAATTTTGTTCAGCGATGAGGCTCATTTCTAGTTGAATGGCTACGTAAATAAGCAAAATTGCCGCATTTGGAGTGAAGAGCAACCAGAAGCCGTTCAAGAACTGCCCATGCATCCCGAAAAATGCACTGTTTTGTGTGGTTTGTACGCTGGTGGAATCATTGGACCGTATTTTTTCAAAGATGCTGTTGGACGCAACGTTACGGTGAATGGCGATCGCTATCGTTCGATGCTAACAAAGTTTTTGTTGCCAAAAATGGAAGAACTGAACTTGGTTGACATGTGGTATCAACAAGATGGCGCTACATGCCACACAGCTCGCGATTCTATGGCCATTTTGAGGGAAAACTTCGGAGAACAATTCATCTCAAGAAATGGACCGGTAAGTTGGCCACCAAGATCATGCGATTTGACGCCTTTAGACTATTTTTTGTGGGGCTACGTCAAGTCTAAAGTCTACAGAAATAAGCCAGCAACTATTCCAGCTTTGGAAGACAACATTTCCGAAGAAATTCGGGCTATTCCGGCCGAAATGCTCGAAAAAGTTGCCCAAAATTGGACTTTCCGAATGGACCACCTAAGACGCAGCCGCGGTCAACATTTAAATGAAATTATCTTCAAAAAGTAAATGTCATGGAGCAATCTAACGTTTCAAATAAAAAACCGATGAGATTTTGCAAATTTTATGCGTTTTTAAAAAAAAAAAAGTTATCAAGCTCTTAACAAATCACTCTTTAGTAGACAAATATGGTGTAGCATATCAAATAACATCGTCGATTCTAAGAGCGATTCAGATAATCCATACCGCAGGAGGTTAAATTTCCCTCGGGAACATATCTGATGAGAAGAAAGAGGTTAGATAATCGGATGAAATGGAAAAGAAAAATAGATCATATTCTAGCCTCGGAAAACCTCATGAAGCCCTTGAATGCCGCATCTCATTATTAAAGTCTTTTGGAATATCTCTTTAAGCAATGGACAATCGCGTGTATACACATAAGACTTCTGATAGCCAAAGACGACTATTAGCCGTAGAAGACTACTTTCTAGCCACAAAATTTCTTCACATTTCCACAGAAGGTATCTTCTTTTTATAGGAAACCTCTTCTATCCTCAGAAAGTCTCTTCTATCTATGAAATACCTCTTACATAAATAGTAGAACTTTTATGTCATTCGACCTTTTCTGTCCATATCTTCTACTGACAGAATACCTCTTCTAGGCATAGATGCCCCCTTCTTTCCATTGAAAATATTATTTAGGACCTCAACTAACCATAAATGGCATATGTTATTCATAGAAGAACTCCGTAGGACCTTTTCTAGACATAGAAGACCTTTTCCAAATATCGAAGACATTCTCAAGACCTTTTCTATTCATAGAAGAACTTTTCTGGCCACAGACGACCTCTTCCAGCCATATTAGTTGCTTTCTAGCAACGAAGAATTTTTTCCTCCACTAATGGCTTCTAATGTCTACATATTCTTCGAAGACCTCCTCCAGCTATAAAAGACATATTTTACTTTCAGAACACCTTCTAGGCATAGATGACCTCTTCTTTCCATTGAAAATATTATTTAGGACCTCAACTAACCATAAATGGCATATGTTATTCATAGAAGAACTCCGTAGGACCTTTTCTGGTCATAAAAGACCCTTTCCAACTATCAAAGACCTTCTCAATACCTTTTCTATTCCTAGAAGAACTCTTCTGGCCACAGACGACCTCTTCCAGCCATAGCAACAAAGAATTTTTCCTCCACTAATGGCTTCTAATGTCTACATATTCTTCGAAGACCTCCTCCAGCTATAAAAGACATATTTCACTTTCAGAACACCTTTTCTTTTTCACAAAAGATCTCTTCTGGCCTTAGAACACCTCTTCTAGCCATACACGAATTTTTCTGTCCTTCGAATTATTTTTCCATTCATAGAAGTAGACCTCTCCTATTCCTAGAAGACCTCTTCTATCCCTTGAAAACCTCTTCTATCCATAGACAACCTCTCCTATTTTAGAAGACCCCTTCTATCTCTTCTACTCTATTCTTCTATTCTTATAAGACCTCTTTTATCCCTTGAATACCACTTCTATCCCTTGAAGGCCTCTTCAATTAATAGAAGACCTCTTCTATCCCTTGAGGACCTCTTCTATCCCCAGAAGACCTCTTCTATCCCTTAAGACTTCTTCTATCCTTTGGAGACCTTTTCTATCCCATGAAGATCTCTTCTATTCATAGAAGACCTCCATGTAAGACCTCTTGAACCCTTAGAGTAACTCTTCTATCCTTAGAATACCTTTTTCTTTCTCTCTTCCACTCACCTACTCCTGATATACCTCTCACAATGACAACGATCCAACGATATCATACACAACCCAGCATCATCTGTCCTAAAATTCAAGTGCGGTATTATAAATTAATTCCCATCATGGTCGTGTTCAACAGCATCATTCCAAAATCGGATAGGGCCAATTAATGATCAACAAATTGGCTGGAGTGCGAAGAGATTTTGTTGTGGAGAAGATGTAGATGACAACACCATTACCACACCAGGATATTATGCCTATAAGATCAGCAAAACTTATATTCGAAATTACAGAAAAATATCTTAAAAGTAGAACTGAAAATCTACTGGCATCTTCATTTTTCCTGTTATCAGTGGCAAGTGTCCAGGTGGCGTATGAGTATTGACAGCAATCATACGGTCTAGTAGATTTTATTATACCCTGCACAACTATGTTGTCAGGGTATTATAGCTTTGTGCAGCCCCAAAAGTTTGTAACGCCGCGAAATATTGGTCCTAGACCCACCTTTAAGTATACCGATCGTCATATCTCGACTAGCTGAGTCGATCTAGACATGTGTGTCCGTCCGTCTGTCCATTAAAATTTGTAAACACAATACAATCTTCACGATTGCATGTAGGATGGGTTCTAGCCAATGAAGACCCCTATTGTTTTTGGGAAAGATCGGTTAATATTTAGGGGATAGAATGGACCAAATACTAAATTTTTGACGGTTTTTCTGGTCGCTCCAGAGGCCGCAATAAGGGCCGAACATCGTGAAATTTTGCATGGAGAAGGGGATCGGGCCAAAGAATAAGCATGGCTGTTTTGACCCTGACTTTCGTGTGAAAAATTACAAAATTTGTATTATATAGCGTATATATTTTTCCCTGAAGGACATAGACCCGAGAAATTGATAGTATGTCCAAGAGGAGTAATTGACCTTTAAACTTATTTTTTGTGTTTTTTTTCGAGTCGATCCATAGGCCACAATTGAAAGCCGAACATCACAACACAACCCACGGTGTAGGGAATCTGGACAAGTAATTAGAAGGACTGTACAAAATATTGGTAATATTCGGAAAATATGTCAGTGTAAGGAAGAGGTGCTGTTGACCTCTAATCGGGCAACAGGGTGTTGATATCACGAAATATTGCCCATGCTTGAAATAAACATCCGTCCGACTTTACTGCCCCGCTCACTGTTTTTTTCCTATTATCAGCAGTTACATGTGCCCAGGTGGCGTATGAGTATTGACAACAATCATACGTCGCAGTAGATTTTATTTAATTCAAGATTTTTTGTACCTCAAATGTCGATAAAATTCCGCGTTCATTTAACTAATTAATTTGTCTGTTTTACAGTCAGAAAAAAAGCGTTTGATTGGAAGATCGCCGGTGGCGCCTATATTGTCATCAAATTCCTCAGAACTTCATGAATGAAATAATTATAAAAGTTGTATCTGTTTAAAGAGGTACCGAAAATCCCCTGGCTTTATAACTATAGCACTTATTTGAAATTATAAATTTGACGTGGCGTATGAGTATGACAGTAATCATATGGCCGAGTTGGGCCGTTTTGAAGAGTTTTCATATTTGAGTTGCACTATTTTAAACAGTGATATTTTGATACTAACTGATAACAGATGTCGTTCACACATTGTCCACTGCGCCAAAATAAGCAAAGCTTCCCGGTTTTATAATTATCACATTTATTTGGAATCACGAGGGTCCATTTGACGTATGAGCATTGATAGTAATCATACGTCCCAATAGATTTTGTTTATTTCAAGATTTTTTTGTACCTCAAAGGTCGGTAAAATTCCGTGTTCATTTAATTACACATCCTTTCCAGTTTTGATGCTTGGCAACCAATTGTTTAAAGTCTTCAATAATTAATTTGTCTATTTTACACTCAAAAAACTGGGTTGCCCAGTTTGAATGCTCGCCAGTGCCCCTTACATTCAATCGAATTTCGCAGAGCTTTTTAAAAATAATAGTCCTAGAGGTTTTATCCGTTGAAAGTGGCATCGAAAATCCCCTGATTTTATTACTTTAGCAATTATTTGAAAATTTTAATTCCAGGTAGCATATGAGTATTGACAGTAATCATACTTCCCAGTAGATTTATTTCATTTCAAGTTTTTTTATACCTCAAATGTCGGTAAAATTCCGTGTTCATTTAATTATATTTCCTTTCCTAATTTGATGCTTGGCAATCAACCGTTTTGAGTCTTAAATAATTAATTTGCCTGGTTTTAAGGCTTGTCAGATTATATTCCCAAGTCGATTTCCAAAATTTCCCAAAGCTTAATAATAGTCCTTGAGGTTTTATCCGTTGAAAGTGGCACCGTAAATCCCCCAGTTTCATTACTGTAGACCTCTTTTGGATGAATATCAACAGTAATCATACGACCCAGTAGATTATATTTATTTTAAGATTTTTTGTACCACAAAGATTGATATCCTTTTCCTTTCCAGTTTTGATGATTGATAATCAAGTGTTTATAGTCTTCAATAATTAATTTGCCTATTTTAAAGACAAAAAAGGCTGTCTAGTTTTAATTCCTGTGCCAACTCGATTAAATTCCGCAAAGCTTCTTAAAATAATAGTTCTAGAGGTTTTATTAGGAGATCCCCTGCATTTTTTATTATAAAATTTATTTGAAATTTTGAATTTCAGGTAGCGTATGAGCATTAAAAATAATCATACGGCCTAGTTGATTTTGTTTATTTGAAGATTTATCATACCTGTAGTGCTATCTGTAACTGCTTAACGACAGAATTGCCGGCGATTGTCAATAACTGCGATAATATTCGGTTCAAACGTCCAAAATGAAGTAGTCGTTAAGCCGTTAAGTTATGAAAATTTTAGTTTTTATATGAAAAATGTGTATTTTTATTTACCGATATTTGTCGGTAACATTTGAAATCGAAAGCGTTCGAAAAAAAAATTAATTTCCTCTTTTCTAAACCAGTAAGGAAAGTAGTAAAGTCGGACGGGCCGACTATATGATACCCTTCACCACTATGGATATATTAAACAGGACTATTAACATGAAATTGGATGAAATAAAATATGTGATATTTATCTACATGTGAATCTACCGAGATCTATCCATAAAGTATGTAAATCGACTTCAAACAAATAAAAATAGGTCATCCGTTGGGCTATGTCTGTACTTCTACAAAACCCAACTACGTAATTCTATGCTCAATTTTGTATGTTGTGCAAAATTTGATGTCAATCTGACTAACATGAGGAGTTTGATGTCCAATTTACTTAAAATCGGGCGAAAATATATATGGAAGCTCTATCCAAATATATCGAAGGATATATAGGGACTTTGGTGCACCATTTACATGAAATCGGACGAAACTATATCTGAATCTGGGCCGATTTTCTCGAAACTGGGCAGACATCATTCTAGGCTCAATTCAGTACGTTATGCCAAATTTCCTGCAAATCGAAAGATATATAGGGACTTTGGGGCACCATTAACATGAAATCGCACGAAACTATATATGGGAGCTATATCCAAATCTGGACCGATTTTCTCGAAACTGGGCAGACATCATTCTAGGCTCAATTCAGTACGTTATGCCAAATTTCATGCAAATCGAAAGATATATAAGGACTTTGGTACACCATTTACCTTAAATCGGAGGAAGATATATACGGGAGCTATATCTAAATCTGAACCGATTTTCACGAAACTTTGCACACATCATTCTAGACTTAATTCAGTGCGCTATGCCAAATTTCGTGCAAATCGAAAGATATATAGGGACTTTGGTACGCCATTTACCAAAAATCGGCCGAAACTATATATGGGAGCTATATCTAAATCTGAACCGATTTTCACGAAACTTGGCACACATCTTTCGTGACTCAATTCAGTACGCTATGCCAAATTTCGTGCAAATCGAAAGATTTTCAGGGTCTAAAGTCCGTAAATCGGGCGAAACTATATATGGGAGCTATATATAAATCTGAACCGATTTTCACGAATCTTGGTACACATCTTTCGTGGCTCAATTCAGTACGCTATGCCAAATTTCGTGCGAATCGAAAGATTTTCAGGGTCTAAAGTCCGTAAATCGGGCAAAAATATATATGGGAGCTATATCTAAATCTGAACCGATTTTTCCCAATTTCAATAGGGTTCGTCCTTGGGCCAAACAAATGAGCTGTGCCAAATTTCATCCAAATCGGATCATAAATGCGACCTGTACTTTGTTTACAATTTAACATGGACAGACGGACAGACGGACGGACGGACATGCATAAATCGATTCAGAAAGTGATTCTATGCATATTCTCAAAAGGAACCATGGGTCTATCTCGATTATTTTTGCCTGTTACAAACATATGCACAAAGACATAATACCCTGTACCACAGTGTGGTGAAGGGTATAATTATTGTTTAGTGAGTTTTCAGAAATTATTTTTTTTTTTTTTTTAATTAATCTAGGGATGTATTTTTTTAAATATGTCGTTGTCCAAAGGACTAATAAGTCCTGATCATATTTTTTTTTAACAAACTAAACTTTTATAAAGATTATAAATGTAGAATATAAACGGTTCATCTGTCACAAATATTCTGTTGTGACCCAGTGCAAATTATTCGATGATTTTACGCATCCACAACTAGCCATGTGGCGTATGAGTATTGATATCAATCATAGGGCCCAGTACAATTTATTTTTTGATTATTTTCCGCGTTGCCATGTGACGTATGAGTGTTGACAGCAATCATACGGCCCTGAATTTTTAGAAATTATTAGTTTTTAAAACTAATCAAGGCGTGGTGTTTTTATACCCTACACAACTATGTTGTCAGGGTATTATAGCTTTGTGCAGCCCCAAAAGTTTGTAACGCCGCGAAATATTGGTCCTAGACCCACTTTTAAGTATACCGATCGTCATATCTCGACTAGCTGAGTCGATCTAGACATGTGTGTCCGTCCGTCTGTCCATTATAATTTGTAAACACGATACAGGCCAGAGTTATGAACCAATCTTCACGAAATTTTGCATGTAGGATGGGTTCTGGCCAATGAAGACCCCTATTGTTTTTGGGAAAGATCGGTTAATATTTAGGGGATGAAATGGACCAAATACTAAATTTTTGTCCGTTTTTCTGGTCGCTCTAGAGGCCGCAACAATGGTCCGAACATCGTGAAATTTTGCATGGAGGAGGGGATCGGGGCTAAGAATAAGCATGATTGTTTTGATAAAGATCGGTCAATATTTAGCGGGTCAAATGGACCCTGACTTTTGTGTGAAAAATTACAAAATTTTTATTCTGGGACGTATATACTTGCTCCTGAAGGACATTTAATCGAGATGTTGATAGTATGTCCAAGATGAGTTGTTGACCTTCAAATTGATACCAATTATATGTCTGTATGTACTCCGATGCGGGAGTTATACGTAATTAAGTAAAGGTGACTATGTGCATATTATTACTATTAGTCCATTAGAGGATGGAAATATCGCGCTGATCGCTTTGAAATTGTACACGAAGTTCCGATTATGGTCAAGGACGCCGCTTATAGTTCTCGGTGAAGTTGAGATTTCATTCAGGGGGTGCAATGAACCGAAAACTTTAATTTTGTCTGATTTTATAGTCGCTTTGGAGGCAATTATTATATACAGAACATCATATATTTTACAAGGTGAAGGAGATCTGACCAAATACTTAGAGCGGCTGTTTAGATGATGATCGGTCAATTTTCCGAGGTTCAAATCAATCAAAGTGACCAATTTTTTATTGTATGGCGTAAAAATTTTCTTCAAGAAAAAACATTTTGGAAATATGCAAGACTTAGAAATAGGAGTTGTTGATCTATAATCTGTAAAAAGGGTGAAAATATCACGAAATATTGCCCAGGCTCAGAATATAGAACCGCCGAAAGTGTGCTTTTCGTGGTAGTTGTGTTGGGTATCATATGGTCGGCCCCGTCCGACTATACTGCTTCCCTCACTGGTTTTTAAATATTTTTTTCCCCAAGGAATCAACAAGGCATGATTTAAAAAAAAATATTTTTTCAACAAAAAAAAACCAACTAAAACTCTATAACGAATGCAAACGCTTCATCTGTCAAGAGAACCACCACCCGAAAGGTCACAAATATTTTGTTGTTGTTTTTCTTTTTTTCTCCCCCTTGACGAAATGAATTGTTGATGAGAACGAATAAAATGAATATTGAAGGAAAAAATACAAAACGGAAATCTATTCCAAAAAGAGGAAAATAGAAAAACAGAACGGGAAGTGAAAAGTGACAGCACACATAACAACATAGCACCTAAAATAAAGGACACCAACACAAACAACAAAGACGACAACGTAGATATTTTTATTTGAAAAATTCCAATAGATTCCTCTTTCAGAGTCTGTGTGTGTCTCCACTGGTGTATATATGTGTGTGTGTTCCTACTGGCCATAAAAGAGGGAGAAATGTTAGCAATATCATTGAGTTGTTGTGTATTTTTTTTATTTTCTTTTTCTGCTACTCGTTCATCTTTGTCATCGTCATCGTCGTCGTATTCTGTTAAACGACAAATAACACCAACAACAACAAATCCTGATTCTGATGACAGTTATGTCAAAGTTAAAGGCAAACAGCATCAACATCAGCATCCATAGGAATAGAGGAATAGCAGCCGTAGCAGCATCTTCTTTCCATCCATCCATCATCGTCGGTTCTTGCTAGACTGCATGTCTGTGTCGTGTTAATGTTTAGGGCTCAAGTGTGCATGCACGAGTGTGTGTGTGTGCGAGTGAGTGTTCGTGTGCTTTCAAATTACATTTTATTTTCATTTATCTCGCCGAGTACCCACCAACAACAGCAACAACAACCACATTGGAGAGCAAAAAGGAGAGTTAAACAATTTACATTGCCGCTTAAAGTTTTGCAAAATACGATAACTGTTTTTTGAGGAGGGGGAAGGAGAGGAGAGAAAAAGAGAATGATTGGAGGGAGTAAGTTATGGTACATGTATAAATGAGAGAGTGTGTGTGTGTGTGTGCGTACTGCTGTATCTTTCACCATACAGTTAGAGACGACAACCTACGTACGTACTCAAAAATTCATTTACATGTTTGTTCGTGTTGTGGCTGTTGTGCTGTTGTTGTTGCTGCTACTGTGTTTATTTTTAGAAAAGCCTCTATCAAATCAAATCAAAAGACCAACAACAAACATCAGCCGTTATGTTTCTGGTTGTTTGGTTAAGTTTAAAGTCAATCTTGCCAGCCCTACCACCCTCCCTCTCTTAAATAAAAATTGTTATTAGATTTCAGTCAGTCATATATTTTGCATTTTCATTTAGTTTTATATCTACAGATTTTTTTTTTTTTTTTTTGTAAAATATATTTTGTATGAACTCAATTTAAATTTTTAATTGAATTGCAACGAAGAGCGAACAAGAGACAGCGTGTATAGAGAAATAAATTTGGCAAACACTCCATTTCCTCCATATAGTTTCCTCCTATGTGTATTAATTGATGATCCCAGCCGCTTTTGATGACAGCATTTGGAAGGGAAATTGATTTGTTAACAACTTCATGAATGAACGAACGATTTTTTTCATTTTTTAGCAATAATTTTATAAGTAATTGCATTTTTTGGTAAACATGACTTATGAAAGAGAAAAAGAGAGCTATTAATTTTAGTTAGACATTGGAGATAGATTGAAGGAAAATCGGAATTGAAAAACAAACGTTTTTTTATTGTTCAAATGAAATGATTTTTTTCTGAAAAATTGCCGAAGTTTTTCCTAAGGAGGTGGGAAAAAATTCTCAGGTCCAAATTATTATTTGATAATGTTTTGGGTACACTACTAGCCATGTGGCGTATGAGTTTTGACAACAATCATACGGCCCTGTATATTGACCAATGATGCGTGGATTAAAAAATTAAGGATCAAAGGAACTTATATTTTTTATTAACTGCCCCAAGTTCTAAGGAGCTGGGAAAAATATTCTCAGATTCTAAGACTATAAAAGATCTGAAAAATTACTAAAGTTCTTCCCAAGGATCTGGGACAAATAACTCTCAGGTCCTAAGAGTACAAATTATTATTTCATAATTTTTCGCCATGTGATGTTGACAACAATCATACGGACCTGCATATAGACCAATGATGCGTGGATTTAAAAAAATATATATAGGATCAACCGAACTTAGAATTTTTGAAAATAATTTTTATTAACTGATCAAGGTGTAGATTTTTTTTGTTCAAATAGGTTGATCTTGTTTTTAAGAATGCCCGAAGTACTTCAGAAGTTCTAAGGAGATGGGAAAAATATTCTCAGAAGGTTTGAAAAAAATTACCAAAGTTCTACCTAAGGAGCTGAGAAAAAAATCTCAGGTCCTAAGAGTACAAATTATTATTTGATAATTTTGATCGGGTACTCAACTAGCCATGTGGCGTATTAGTGCTGATAACAATCATACGGCCCTGTATATGGACCAATGATGCGTGGATTAAAAAAGTGAAAGATAAACGGAACTTGGATTTTTTTAAAATTATTATTATTAACTGATCAAGGTGTAGGTTTTTTTGTTCAAATGGGTTGATTATTTTTTTAAGAATGCCCGAAGTTCTAAGGAGCTGGGAAAAATATTCTCAGATCCTAAGACTATAGAAGATATGAAAAATTTCCGAAGATCTTCCGAAGGAGCTGAGAAAAAAATTCTCAGGTCCTAAGAGTACAAATTATTATTTGATAATGTTTCGGGTACACAACTAGCCATGTGGCGTATGAGTGTTGACAACAAACATACGGCCCTCTATATGGACTAATGATTCGTGGATTAAAATAAAAATAAAGGATCAACCGAACTCAAAACTTTAAGAATTATTTTTATTAACTGATCAAGGCGTGATTTTTAAATGGGATGATTATTTTTTGAAGAATAACCGAAGTTTTTCCTAAGGAGATGGGAAAATATTCTCAGAAGGTCTGAAAAATTACCGAAATTCTTCCTAAGGTGCTGGGAAAAAATTCTCAGATCCCAAAAATACAAATTATTTGTTGATAATGTTTCGGGTACACAACTAGCCATGAGGCGTATGAGTGTTGACAGCAATCATACGGCCCTGTATATGGACCAATGATGCGTGGATTAAACATTAAAGGATCAACGGAACTTGAATTTTTAAAAATTATTTTTATTAACTGATTAAGGTGTAAATTTTTTTTAAATGGGATGATTATTTTTTGAAGAATAGCCGAAGTTTTTCCTAAGGAGATGGGAAAATATTCTCAGAAGGTCTGAAAAATTACCGAAATTCTTCCTAAGGTGCTGGGTAAAAATTCTCAGATGCCAAAAATACAAATTATTTGTTGATAATGCTTCGGGTACACAACTAGTTATGTGGTGTATGAGTGTTGACAACAATCATACGGTGCTGTATATTGACCATGATGCGTGAATTAAAAAAGTATCAACCGAACTTAAAATTTTAAAATATTCTTTTTATTATTGGATGATAATTTTTTTAAAAAAGTCCGAAGTTCTTCCTAAGAAGATGAGAAAATATTCTCAGATCCTAAGACTATAGCAGATCTGTTTTTTTTCATTTAGAAAATCTGCGAAATAACCTGCTAAAACGTTCTGTCTACTTCAAAAAAATTCACTGACCCTGAGGCTGTATATATTTGAATTTTTGAACTTCAGGTAGCGTATGAGTATTGACAGTAATCATACGTCCCATTATAATTAATTTATTTGAAGATTTGGTAATACTTCTAAGGTCGGTAAAATTCCGGGTTAATTTAATTATATTTCTTCGATAATTAATTTGTCTATTTTACATATGCTTGTCATTTGTCTTAATGATTGTCAGATTATATTGCCAACTTGATTAATTTCCGCAACTCTTTTTAAAAATAATAGTCCCAGAAGTTTCTGTCCGTTGAAAGTGACACCATAAATGCCCTGGCTTTATAACTATAGCACTTATTTAAAATTATGAATTTCATGTAGCGTATGAATATTGACAGTAATCATACGCCCCAGTAGATTTAATTTATTTGAAGATTTTTTATACATTTGAGGTCAGTAAAATTCAATGATCATTTAATAACACTTCCTTTCCTAATTTGAAGCTTGGCAATCAAACGTTTTTAGACTTCAATAATTAATTTGTCTATATAAAGTCATATAAATGTTTGTCTACCTTTAATGATTGTCTGATAATGTTCGAAATTCATTTAAATTCCCCAGAGCTTCTTAAAAATAATAGTCCTAGAAGTTCTTGTCCGTTGAAAGGTGTACCGAAAATCCTTGGCTTTATTACTATAGCACTTATTTGAATTTTTGAATTTCAGGCAGCGTATGAGTATTGGCATTAATCATACGTAGTAGTCATAGTAGTTTTATTTCAATATTTTTTGTACCTCAAAAGCCGGTAAAATTCCGTCTTCATTTCATTCGATTTCCTTTGCAAATTTGATTCTTGGCTAACAACTGTTTTTAATCTTCAATAATCAATTTGTTTATAGAAGACCAGAAGCTTTAGAGGATCCGCTATTAGGCTATTAAAGACCTCCTTAAATCTTCATTTTGCTTTCGAAAATCTGCTATTGACTTCGAATGAGACACAATCTGCTAAAAAGTTTACTTGAACAAATTTCTCAGATCCTGAAACAATAGAAGACCAGAGTCTTTGGAAAATCCGAAGAATATGGAAAACTCCTGAACATTCGCTATTGACTTCGAAGGCAATCTATCACCGACTAACCGGAACCTGCTGTTCGGAATATCTGAAAAATCACAAAAAAAAATCTCAGAATTTCCGATATCAGTTTGGGATGGAATGATTTTTTTTCAGAAAAATCGTACGAAAATATTTCTCAAAATTTCTTCCTAAGGGTCTGAGAAAAAAAACGCTCACATTCTGGGCTATATAAGACCTTCTGAAATATTGTTTTTACTTTAGAAAATCACCTATTGAACATCCGCCATTGACTTCGAAGGCATCAATTTACAGTTTGCTTCAAAAAAAAAAATCAGATCCAGAGAAAAGGGTATAGAGGGAGCACTTCTTGAAAACTTATTTTTTTTAGAAAATCTGCTATTGACTTTAAACCTACTAACAACATCTTTTTTGAATGGAATGATTTTTTTCTGAAAAATTATCAGAAAAAAATCTGGAATTTCTTCCAATCAAAATAGCCAAGAAGGGGACAATCACAATTCACCAACTAATGTTTCGAGGTATTGCAAATTTAATATATATTTAAATTTAATATATATTCCAGAAGGAAATATTATTGGCACAATATCTCAATGATAAAAAAGCAAAAAAAATAAAATCCTTGAAAGAATAAAAAATCTTGGGTCGTATGACTGCTGTAAATATTTATACACCACCTGGGAATTTGTTAATATTTAATATTCTTCACCAATAATTTTTAACTAATTTCCTTGTATTTTGTCTCTAACACATCGTTTCATGATACGAATTTCGATTACCATTTGAAGAAAAAATCGGTAAGGAGAAATCAAACGGGATAGGATTAATCGATACCGGATTTTTTTTTTTTAATTTTACACTCTGTTGAAAAAAAGTCTTTCTATTTTTATATAATAATAATTTTCCCCAAATCTTTTCCCATGATATTTAATTCATTTGGTCACATAAGTCCCTTGTAATCCTCTCTCGTTAACATACTCCTCTTTTTTATTATTTGAATTGTATTTATTAATTTAATTTTATTTATTTATGTATTTATTTTCCACTATTAAAATCATTTTATTATTATATTCCTTACAACAGCAAAACACAGCATTTATGACACTCTTTAAGGCGGTTGTTAGTGTGTGTGTATGTGTTTGTTTGCCTGGGACTCCAAAAAGAGAAGAGCATAACTGTGTGTGTATTTGAGATTAATCGAAGAAGAAAAAATAGCGGGTAAATGGTGGTCAAACAGATACAGGAGAACAATACACACACACACCAATATTCAACAGAGAGTATTTTTATAACGGCATTTTCTTCACAATTTGATTTTTATTTGTTACTTCTGTTGTTGTTGTTTTTTATATTATATTTAAATATTATTTATTCTCTTGTAATTTAACACCATTATATCAATTAATTGATTTCTTATTAAAATTATTTTTTTATTATATTAATGGCAATGTTAACGTTTATGTTGTTGCTGTGGTGGCAAAGCAAGAGAGTGAGAGTCAATGGGAAGAGTGGCACATTTGTGTATTAAAGGAAAAGAAGAAGAAGAGCTCATTTACCTTTTGGTGGATTGGCGGCTGGCTATTGTTGTTATTGTTGCTTCTTTCTTTACTTCATTAGACGACGATGAAGAAGAAGACAAATTTGGGTGAGTTAAAGTATAAAGGTAAGTAGCGCACAATGATGACTGTTATCGTTGGCGTCGCTGCTGCTGCCGTTGCCGTTATCGATAAGGTGGTTTGCGTGTTTAATTACAATTCGTTATTTTATTTGTGGCTGGCTGGTTAAATATTTGACTGCAAGTCGTGTAACCCTATTTAGACATTTCATTAGCAATTAATTCGTTAGCATATTTATTTAGATTAATTTCGTTTCCATTACTTATATTTGTTTACTTTCTTTATAATAATTTTATTAAAAAAATTCAAACACATACACTCGCACATAAATAAATGGGAATAATGGTGTTAAAACTCATTTGAAATATAGACTGAATTCTTGTGAAAACTTCAATTTGTGTGGCATTTGTATTTCTGCATACCAGAAAAATGGAAATGAAAACGAAAATTCACTATATCCCACAGGGAATAATAATATTCAACACTCACGATTTATAACGGCGATGGCGGAGCGGGCGAACGGGAGTAACTTCTTTACAAGTTACGGTTACACATTTCGCATTCAATATTTTTTGGTGATATACAAAAATTATATTTTATTTTATTTTTTTATAACATTCTTTTTTTTTAATTTTCAAAACAAAATTAAATTTTTTTATTTTTAATTCAGAGGTTTATTTTTAAATTTATTTTGAAAAATCATTTTTTCCTATCGAAAATACACTTTCACAGTAATAGCATTTCACTTGAATTTCCATCATCCGCTGGCTGGCAAACAGGCACAGTCTTCTTAGCACTTAGCACTTGACGAGCAAACGAAACGTAACGAAATCGAGGAAAAAAATCTGCGCACGTTATGTGTATCTTTTCCTACGTTCTTTTTTTCTTCTTTTTTGTTTTACATATTTTTTTCACTTTCGAACTTTTTGAGTTATCCTATCCTGGATTTCTTTACCTCCATGACTTTTCTTTGTTGTTGTTGTTGCTTGGTCCTAACATTTTCTTATGCCATTATCATTAGGAAATATCACAAGTAGCAGTAGCAGCATCATCAGCTGCTAGCAACAATATTCTTCTTCTTCTTATTTTTTATTTCTCCAATTCAAAAAAACACCGAAATGCCATTTTTAATTCGCAAGTTAACCGTTTTTTTGTTGTTTCTCCGTTTATTTCCTTCGTTCCTTCACAACACAACAGTTAACATTCGCGTTTTGTCTACAACTGAATTGTACGACCATTGAATTCCTTTGGCAAAGCTCTCCCAGAGCTCCCTGTTTTTTCATCTCTGTTTTATGTGTGTATATGTATGCAGGCAGGCTTGTCCGTGTTTGTCTGTTGTATTTTTGTTTTTATTCCTTCTTTGCCTGTGTGTGCATGAGTACCGTTTTTTTGTGTTGTTGCCTCCCAAAATCAAAAACAAAAAATCCCAGCCAATACATACACACTTGTAGACCACCTTCAGCAGTTTTGTTGGTGTTCAGTTGTTATTGTTATTATTATTTGTCTCTTTGGGGATAAGGGATAAATAGTGATGAGAGGAAATATTAATGTACGTGAAATGAGACTCTTAAGGGCTCATTTGATCAAGAAATGGCACTTGACTAGGCTTCAAAAAATATTCTTTAAAAAATCTACGCCTTCAAACAAATAATCTTAAAAAAATCTACGCCTTCAAAAAAAATTTTTTTTTTAAATTTACGCCTTTGAAAAAATATTTTTTTAAAAAATTCACGCACTTGTAGACCCCTCAAAAAATATTTTTTTAAAAAATCTAAGCCTTCAAAAAATATTTTTTTAAAAAATCTAAGCCTTCAAAAAATATTTTTTTAAAAAATCTAAGCCTTCAAAAAATATTTTTTTTAAAAAATCTAAATCTTCAAAAAATATTTTTTTAAAAAATCTAAGCCTTCAAAAAATATTTTTTTAAAAAATCTAAGCCTTCAAAAAATTTTTTTTTAAAAAATCTAAGCCTTCAAAAAATATTTTTTTTAAAAAATCTACGCCTTGAAAAAGTATTCTTTAAAAAATCTACGCATTGAAAAAATATTTTTTAAAAAATCTACGCCTTGAAAAAATATTTTTTTTAAAAAATCTACGCCTTGAAAAAGTATTCTTTAAAAAATCTACGCATTGAAAAAATATTTTTTAAAAAATCTACGCCTTAAAAAAATATTTTTTAAAAAATCTACACATTGTAAAAAAACTTAAAAAAATCTACGCCTTGAAAAATATTCTTTAAAAAATCTACGCCTTAAAAAAATATTCTTTAAAAAATCTACGCCTTGAAAAAAAAATATTCTTTATAAAATCTACGCCTTGAAAAAAAATATTCTTAAAAAAATCTACGCCTTGAAAAAAATATTCTTAAAAAAATCTACGCCTTGAAAAAAATATTCTTTAAAAAATCTACGCCTTGAAAAAATATTCTTTAAAAAATCTACGCCTTAAAAAAATATTCTTTTAAAAATCTACGCCTTATATTCGACCCTAAAAAATATTCTTTTAAAAATCTACGCCTTTTGAGGACCTTAAAAAATATTCTTTAAAAAATCTACGCCTTAAAAAAATATTTTTTTTTAAAAATCCACGCCTTGAAAAAAATTTAAAAAAATCCACGCCTTAAAAAAATATTTTTTTTAATATACGCCTTAAAAAAAATGTTTTTTAAATATACGCCTTAAAAAATATTGTTTAAAAAATCTACGCCTTGAAAAAATATTGTTTAAAAAATCTACGCCTTGAAAAAATATTCTTTAAAAAATCTACGCCTTGTCAAGCCTTGAAAAAATATTCCTTAAAAATATTCCTACAAAAGAACTCTTTTGGTCCTTTTATGCACCAAAGACCGTAAAATTGATTCACAAAACACTTTTTCCCCATCACTGTTTTTGTTCTTTTCTCACTTACTTCCTAAATATATGTGTATATACATACATACACATTCAAGGATACCAACGAATAAATTTTGTATTTGCAAACACACTTGTTTACTCCCTCTCAATGTAAAATGACGCTGCTACTGTTGCTACCACTTGTTTGCCATTTTTAAGTTCTCCAAAGAAGATGTGAACAGGCTCTCAAGAGCTTTTACAAGAACAACAACGTATTTGGGAAAAAATGCCTGCCATTACAATTCCCTTGCAAAAACACTTGTTTTCTTGTCATTGTCAAGAGCACACTAATAAACACTTAATAGGCATGCATTACATTGCATATACACACACATACGTACATATTTAATTGTCCTCTTGAGAAAAGAAGAAGCAATATTTTAAAAGCCTCGTTTTAATTGCAATATGATGCCTTGTCATTTGTTGTGCTGTGGGTAAAGTAATGGCATTCGTTTTGTTTTGTTATCCGATGAGAGTAACGGTATTACTCTGACAGGCTTTCTCGCTCTCTCTCTCTCCCACTCACACTTGTTGTGTGTTAAGGAATTTGCCATATGGCATGCTCATCATAACATTCAAATGTGATGAATTTGCTGTTACTGTTTATGGTCTCTCTCTGCCTCGCTGTCTCTCTCTCTTTGTAAGAATACGTGTTTACATCTGTATGATTGAGCCTCTCTGTGTTTGCAAGAGCATGATTAAGGCAGAGTCTGTGAATTCGGCTATTTTGTAAGTATTTTACGTTTGCAGTTAAGCATATAAAAGCTTTTCCATTTCCTTTTTTTTGCCAGAGCGTCTTCCTGGCTGTTTGAGTTACACATTTTGTTTTTTTTCACTTTCTATAACGGAAACAGTTGTTATCCACTCTAAAGTTGTGTGTGTGTGTTTAAAACAATTTAAATTGAAATTGCCATTATGGTGTGGTATGGCATTGCTCTGACATATGTAAAGACTGTGTCTCCGAGTGTCCATTTGTTGTGGCATTCAAATTGCAAAGATGTGTGTGTGTGTGTTTGTATAATTGTCACTTGGCGTACAAGGGAACGTATGCGTGTTGCGTGGAATGTTGTTTGTCATACGTTTTAGGCGGCAAATGTTAACTGAATTGTTATCGGAAAGAGAGGAGGCGGAGTAGGAAGAGGAAATGCATGTCATATTCTCACAACTGTGCGTGTGACAGTTGTGTTTATTTTTGCTTTCCCTCCGTTTATTTGCTGTGTGATGTGGCGAAAACAATCTTACGCCACAAGCGTGTAATTACCGACAATTAAATGCACGTCGTCGCAACGTTTAGCATGGCCTTAGTCATGGATAATACGGTGTAATCATCATCTGTTGCGCCTTCCAATGCGGGCAGAAGAATGTTTTGTTATGTGTATGTCCATTTGCATGTTAAATTCTTGCAATTGTCACACAAACACAAGTTGGGCAAAAACAAAACTGTGGCAGTTAGGAAAGTGAAATTGCCTACCGGAATAGTTGATAGCTGGTAAGAAATTATTTAAAAGCCGGCCCATTATATCTGACACAAAGAATGTTTATCCAATTAATTATTTAATCGGAATTAAATGGATATATCGATTCGAACGGGTGTTAAAGGTAATTAGCCACAAGAGAAGATAGAAAAAATATTTTTCAAGACCAATATTCCGAATGCAGATATTTAAAAAATATATTTTGAAGGCCAAACAAGGCGTAGATTTTTTAAAGAGGCCATACAAGGCGTAGATTTTTTAAAGAGGCCAGACAAGGCGTAGATTTTTTAAAGAGGCCAGACAAGGCGTAGATTTTTTAAAGAGGCCAGACAAGGCGTAGATTTTTTAAAGAGGCCAGACAAGGCGTAGATTTTTTAAAGAGGCCAGACAAGGCGTAGATTTTTTAAGAGGCCAGACAAGGCGTAGATTTTTTAAAGAGGCCAGACAAGGCGTAGATTTTTTAAAGAGGCCACACAAGGCGTAGATTTTTTAAAGAGGCCAGACAAGGCGTAGATTTTTTAAAGAGGCCAGACAAGGCGTAGATTTTTTAAAGAGGCCAGACAAGGCGTAGATTTTTTAAAGAGGCCAGACAAGGCGTAGATTTTTTAAAGAGGCCAGACAAGGCGTAGATTTTTTAAAGAGGCCAGACAAGGCGTAGATTTTTTAAAGAGGCCAGACAAGGCGTAGATTTTTTAAAGAGGCCAGACAAGGCGTAGATTTTTTAAAGAGGCCAGACAAGGCGTAGATTTTTTAAAGAGGCCAGACAAGGCGTAGATTTTTTAAAGAGGCCAGACAAGGCGTAGATTTTTTAAAGAGGCCAGACAAGGCGTAGATTTTTTAAAGAGGCCAGACAAGGCGTAGATTTTTTAAAGAGGCCAGACAAGGCGTAGATTTTTTAAAGAGGCCAGACAAGGCGTAGATTTTTTAAAGAGGCCAGACAAGGCGTAGATTTTTTAAAGAGGCCAGACAAGGCGTAGATTTTTTAAAGAGGCCAGACAAGGCGTAGATTTTTTAAAGAGGCCAGACAAGGCGTAGATTTTTTAAAGAGGCCAGACAAGGCGTAGATTTTTTAAAGAGGCCAGACAAGGCGTAGATTTTTTAAAGAGGCCAGACAAGGCGTAGATTTTTTAAAGAGGCCAGACAAGGCGTAGATTTTTTAAAGAGGCCAGACAAGGCGTAGATTTTTTAAAGAGGCCAGACAAGGCGTAGATTTTTTAAAGAGGCCAGACAAGGCGTAGATTTTTTAAAGAGGCCAGACAAGGCGTAGATTTTTTAAAGAGGCCAGACAAGGCGTAGATTTTTTAAAGAGGCCAGACAAGGCGTAGATTTTTTAAAGAGGCCAGACAAGGCGTAGATTTTTTAAAGAGGCCAGACAAGGCGTAGATTTTTTAAAGAGGCCAGACAAGGCGTAGATTTTTTAAAGAATATTTTTTCAAGTCGTAGATTTTTTAAAGAATATTTTTTCAAGTCGTAGATTTTTTAAAGAATATTTTTTCAAGTCGTAGATTTTTTAAAGAATATTTTTTCAAGTCGTAGATTTTTTAAAGAATATTTTTTCAAGTCGTAGATTTTTTAAAGAATATTTTTTCAAGGCGTAGATTTTTTAAAGAATATTTTTTCTAGTCGTAGATTTTTTAAAGAATATTTTTTTAAGTCGTAGATTTTTTAAAGAATATTTTTTTAAGTCGTAGATTTTTTAAAGAATATTTTTTCAAGACTAGGCAGGGCGCAGGGTTTTTAAAGAATATTTTTTCAAGTCGCAGATTTTTTAAAGAATATTTTTTCAAGTCGCAGATTTTTTAAAGAATATTTTTTCAAGACTAGGCAGGGCGCAGGGTTTTTAAAGAATATTTTTTCAAGTCGCAGATTTTTTAAAGGGTTTTTAAAGAATATTTTTTCAAGACTAGGCAGGGCGCAGGGTTTTCAAGAATATTTTCTTCGATGTTCGATATTTTCTTAACCTCCCCTAGTTAACTACTTCGTGTTGATGATTTAACAAAACAAATGTTTATTTGAAATATTTTTCATATTTTTCATTTGCTTAATAATTATAATTTTTAATTGAATTGATTTTATAATAAATAAATTAAAAAAATAATACAAAAACAATAAGTAGATGAAAAAAGTGAATGAAAATCTAGATAAGTTTGTCAATAATTTCCGTAACTCATCAAAGAATAATGAAGAGTTACGTAGATCTAATGAAGATGAAGGAGATAAGTTAAATGTTTTAAGATAAGTTTTCAGGGTGGGAGGGGCAAAGAGCCCCCACTATGAACTATGAAGCTAAGTATAAAAATTGAAAATGGTCAATAAGATTTCCATTTAAATATGGGTTATTGTAATGAGCGAAAAGTCTTATTGAAAACCGGGATTTTAATTGGCAACTTCAACGGGAGCATTGGCAGGGGTTTCTTCTTTAAGTTCCGGTGCGGCAACTGGAGGAGTAACTTCATTGGGTGTTTCCAGTTCGGCTTTCACTTCAGCAGCATGTGTCTCGTTGTTGCCATTTTCAGCTGGTGTAGTATTTTCTTCCGCATTCGTTACACCATTCTCGGGAGGTGGTGTTGTGGTTGTTGCCGTGGCCTCCTTCTGTTCTTGTTCCTCTTCCTTTACACTAATTGTATCCTCCGAAATGGCTGGGGAAGCTTCTTTGTTGTTATTTTGTTGATTCTTTTTCGATTTGGACTTTTTCTTTTGCTTCTTCTTCGAAGATTCCTCCTGTTGTTGTTGCTGTTGTTGTTTGCCCTGTTCCTCACCCTTCAAATTCAACACCTTCATTTGATTTTGTAAATTTGCCAACGTATTCTTTAGTTCAGCACAATTTTTCGACATTATTTCAATTTTATCCTTATCAGCCACGCTTGTAATTGGCTTTGTTTGCATTGGCTCAGGTTCAGCTGGCAGGGCAGGTAGTGGAGGCACTTCAACATTATTTTCTTTAATAACCTTATACAAATGGCTGCGTTCATTTTGTAAAGCACGCAACAGCTTTTGCAGCTGTTCAACTTGTTTATTGCAGCGCATGGCATAATCGTCGCGATCTTTTTTCTCTGTGGCCAATTCGATGAGGGTGGCATTACTCTTCTCCCATTTACGTTTCCATTCAAGACATTCTTTTTCCAGCTTACGGGAATTTTTAGACATCTAAAAGGGTAAAACAAACAAATTAATAAAAAAAATCTGGAACCTATTTCACATCATAAGAAGAAAGCTTAGCTTCCATTTGATGTTGTATTAAGGGCTCTATTCCAATACCCTACCTTCTCCATTTCCGTTTTGTAGGTAACAAAAATATCATTGGATTTTTGCAACGAACTTTGGAAGTCATCATATTTGGCTGTGTACAAATTCAATTGTTCCTTCAAATCCTTTTCACGATCACTGATCTCCTTAAGCATTTGTTGGGTGCTCAACAGTTTTTCCAAGACAATTTGTTTTTCCCTATAAAGGAAGATATACAAAAAATAGTAATTAAAGATATTTTCAAGAGGTATCCCAGAGGTATTTTCTTACTTGATAAGGATTTCCTTTTCCATGGCTGACTCCACTTGGACCTTATTCAATTTAGCTCTGTATAGCTGGGCTTCAATTTGAACTTGCTCATTGAGTTTTTCCAATTGTTGTTCACGGGCCTGGTACTGTTCGGCAAGGAATTTGAGTCTGGAAATAATGAAACAAATTTTGAATTAGGAAGAGCTTTTTTCAGGGCAAAACAAGGCGGAAATTTTCAAAAAAAAATATTTTTTGAGAAGCAGGAAAGGCGTAGATTTTTTAAAGAATGTTTTGTCAAGGGTAGACAAGGCGGAGAAGTCCAGAAAAGGAGTAGATTTTTTTTAAGTCCACACGAGGAGTAGATTTTTTGAAATATTTTTTCAAGGCGTAGATCTTTAAAAAAATATTTTTTCAAGGCGTAGATTTTTTGAAAAGTAGACAAGGCGTAGATATTTTTTTTCAAGGCGTAGATTTTTAAAAAAAAAAATATTTTTTCAAGGCGTAGATTTTTTGAAAAGTAGGCAAGGCGTAGATTTTTTAAAAAAAATATTTTTTCAAGGCGTAGATTTTTTAAAAAATATTTTTTCAATGCGTAGATTTTTTAAAAAATATTTTTTCAATGCGTAGATTTTTTAAAAAATATTTTTTCAAGGCGTAGATTTTTTAAAAAATATTTTTTCAATGCGTAGATTTTTTAAAAAATATTTTTTCAAGGCGTAGATTTTTTAAAAAATATTTTTTCAAGGCGTAGATTTTTTAAAGAATTTTTTGTCAAGGCGTAGATTTTTTAAAGAATTTTTTGTCAAGGCGTAGATTTTTTAAAGAATTTTTTGTCAAGGCGTAGATTTTTTAAAGAATTTTTTGTCAAGGCGTAGATTTTTTTAAAAAATATTTTTTCAAGGCGTAGATTTTTTAAAGAATATTTTTTCAAGGCGTTGATTTTTTAAAAGAAGATTTTTTCAAGGCGTAGATTTTTTTCAAGGCGTAGATTTTTTTCAAGGCGTAGATTTTTTTCAAGGCGTAGATTTTTTTCAAGGCGTAGATTTTTTAAAAAATATTTTCTCAAGGCGTAGATTTTTTAAAAAATATTTTCTCAATGCCTAGATTTTTTAAAAAATATTTTCTCAATGCGTAGATTTTTTAAAAAATATTTTCTTAAGGCGTACATTTTTTAAAAAATATTTTCTCAAGGCGTAGATTTAAAAAAAATCAAGCCGTAGATTTAAAAAAAAAATATTTTTTCAAGGCGTAGATTTTTAAAAAATATTTTCTCAAGGCGTAGATTTTTTAAAAAAACATTTTCTCAAGGCGTAGATTTTTTAAAAAATATTTTCTCAAGGCAGAGATTTTTTAAAAAATATGACTCGGAAAAATTTCTTTGAATGCCATACTTATTTCCCGAAAAAAGTTCTTTAAAAAATCCTGAAAAGAAACGAATGGAATCCTAAAGGGACTTTTAAACACTAAGAGAGCTTCTGGAGACTTTTGAAGACCCCGAAAAAAGTTCTTTAAAAAACCTTGAAAAGATACGAATGCAATCCTAGAGGGTGCATAAAGACTTTTAAACATTAAGAGGGCTTCTGGAGACTTTTGAAGACCCAGAGGACTTCTACACCCCAAAGGACTTCTACAGGGACTAAAAGCCGCAACTGTATTTTATAGGCAAAGAAAACATTAGAGTTCTTCTGTATGCAATAAAATATTCAGCGGTCCTTTGCAAGCAATGGAAGACCTCAAACAATAGAAGATACATAGGTCGTCTATAGAAATTAAACAACATAGAAGTCTCCTAAAATAATTTTAAAATTCTACTTTTCCCTCTCTTTATATTTCAAAATAATTTCAATACGCATTTTTCGTTCTCATATTCCTTCAATTCGTCATCTCTAACAAATAGCCAAAATAAAAAAAAAAAACAACAACAACAAAAATATTGGGGAAAGTATACAAACAAACAAAATTTGAATATATCTAAAAATAGTGGCAATAAAAAAATCACATCCCTCCATTTAACATTTCGAAGTAGAACCAACAATACAAATTAAAAAAAAAATGAAGAGAGCAATGCAATATTTTGAAACACATGGTTAGATGCGGTTCACTACGGAGGGAGATCTAAAGAATTCAATTTGTTCTCAACTAACAACACACCTTTTGGGTGATCAACATTTGTGTTGCCTAGATACCAACAAAATAAAACCGAAAAAAATTCTGAGAGTAGTATTTTGAAATAAATAAAATAACCTCAATTTCTGTGTGTGTGTGTTTTGGGGCGGTTGGGGGTAAGGAATATGAAATGAATGCGTCGTGGTCGTCGTCTACCTAGTGTATGCGTTCGTTCTTCTATGTCTCAAGATGAATGTTTTACTATCCACTTACTTTTTGGTCATCTCAATATTGTGATCACGTAATTTATTGTTCTCCTCATTGTTTTTGTTAAGGGATAAATTGATCTCGTTCAGGGAAGATTGGAATTTTGATTGACTCTCCTTGCGGCGTTCCTCTTCTTCGCGGATCTTTTGCATACTTTCATTTTTAACGGATTTTATGAGTTTCTGTTGTTCCCGGCATACCTCTTCCAGCTTGTCCCTACAAAGGGGGAGCACACAAAAAGTTATTTAAATTTTATTAAATCCTGATTTTCATTCCAATATTTACCTCATTAGGACATTTTTATTATATTCCCTTTGTAGATTCTCTTTTTCACGGACCACAGTCTCCAGCTGTTTTTCCAAAGCCTTGGTATCCTGTTTGGAACGCCGGTGCAGACGTTCACTTTCCACATATTTACTGAGCAATAGTTGAAATTTATCTTCCGGGGTCTTTGCCTCTTCCAATGTTTTTAGAATCTAAAGAAATAGGGGGAAATGCCATATTAATACTGTCCTTCTAACCGCAGCATTTTGACCCAATTTCTTGGACAAGTTTCTATTCTCAGTTCTTTGAGTGTTTAGAATGAAGTATTTCTAAGAATTAATTAAATATATGAGTTAAGTGATGAAATATTTACCTGCTCCTCGATTTTTTGATCCTTGAGCTTTTCATCTCTGGCTTCTTTTTTATTTTTCTTGGCCTGATCCATTTTTTCTTCGCAGAGTTTTTAATATTTACCGACCGGACCGTGTTGAAGGTGTAGTAGTCACGCAAGTCTCTGCAGAAAAGAAATATTGAAAAACGTTCCACCTTTACGAATGGGATGGGATAAGACAAAATGCCCCGTAAAGAAGAAGTCAAAAAAGAAGACGGAAAGTTACGAATGAGGTGGGATGGAGACTAAAAAGGAGTTGCATTGTTTACGAATGAGGTTTAAGGGAACAACAAGAGTAGCAAGGGTAGCTCACATTCAGAGTTTGCTAATTACAACCCTGTAAATTGAGGTGAAAGCAAACGAGACGAGGACAAATCTCGTGTTTACGAATGAAGTCGAAGGGAACGAGACGAGAACCAACCAACGGCTGAATCAGCTGTGGCGGTAAAATCCACTGAAAAATGATTTCTCGTTGTGTCATTCACTAGAACTTGATAACATATTGTTTAATGTACTGTAAAATAAAAAAAAGGAATTTAACGTCCACGTTTACATTTTACTGGATTCAATGATATAGATATTTTTAATAATATATTCAATTTACAATTATGCAGGGTAACTGCAATACTCAGCTGATTCGATTGTATTGTAATACTCTAACCAAGTTCGATATGACATTTTTGATTCCTGTAAAACGACCCAGCGGGAAATTTTTGTACACATTATATTCAAATAAAAAATACGATAATACAATTTAAGCTTTACAATATATAGGGAACCAGAAAAAATAAAACATCATTTGTGAAATGTTTGACATTTATTTTTGATATATTCCCAAATCTGCAGACGATGGAATAATAGTGCAGACGCGCTACGAAATCTTTTTTCTCGGCTTATGGGACAACTGTTTTGTAACAAGCCTGCTATGTAGTAAGCAGGCTTGTTACAAAACGGTTGTCCATTAAGCCGAGCTCAAAAAAGATTTCGTAGCGCGTCTGGCTTGTGCGCATCTCCTCCAATTTGAAAAACCACGTTCCAAGATGTTGTTATCTACTAGGTCTTTCCATCTAATTCCTGACCTTCCCCTACTACCGGAACCATCAGTAGGGTCGCTTTTATATGCCTTTTGAGCTGGGGCATTCGCATTCGTTCGCACAACATGGCCTAGCCACCGTAGTCGCTGCAACTCAATACGAATGACTATGTCGATGACCGCGTATAAATTGTAAAGATCGTGGTTCATTCGACGCCAATATACACCGTCGACGCAGATCTTTCGGAGAATTTTTCTTTCAAACACCCAAAGAGCTGCCTCATCTGCTTGTGCAAGTACCCATGCTTCTGATCCATATTTCAGCACGGATAGTATCAGCGTCTTGTAAAGTGTGAGTTTGGTCTGGCGGGAGGTGACCTTGTTTCTAAACTGCTTACTCAGGTCATACTAGCATCTGTTAGCCATCACGATCCTTCTCCGAATTTCAAAACTGATGTCATTCGTTTTATTTATGGCGGAACCAAGGTATATAAAATATTTAACTACCTTGAAGCTGTAGTTTTCAAGTTCCACAGTTGGTCCGAGTCTACGGGACGTCTTGCGCATTGATACCATCAGATTGGTCTAATCGCCGTTTATTTTGGCAGACTCCTTCTCAATTTTTTCAAAGGTGGCTCTTCCCGCTCGCAATGTTCGACCCATTATATCGATGTCATCGGCGTAGGCGAGTAACATGTGTTGTTTGGTGTACAGAGTGCCATTTCTGTTCACCTGCGTCCCGTATGACCTTTTCCAACAGGATGTTAAAAAGATCACACGATGAACTGTCACCTTGTCTGAATCCTCGTTCGGTATTGAAGGGCTCCAATAGGTCCTTTCCGACTTTAACTGCTGACCTTATGCCACTTAAAGTTATCCTGCATAGCCGTATTAATTTTGCAGGAATACCGAACGTAGACATGGCTTTAAACACCTCTGTACGGATAGGGCTGTCGAATGCGGCTTTATAGTCGACGAATAGGTGGTATGTGTCGATGTGTTTTTCGTGGGTCTTTTCCAGGAGTTGGCGCAGAATGAAATGGTGGATTTTTTAGGCCTGAAGTTATTGACCATTGGCTTCAATCTGTGTGAACCACAGCTCATTGGATATAACTTGCTATCCAATGAGCTATGGGAGGAAGGCTAATTCTTCTTAATCGTCTTGTCTCCTTTTTTGTGCACGGGACACAGGATGCTGAGGCTCCAATCATTGGCATGCATTCCTCTAGCCAAATTGTTCTAAACAACTGGTGCATGCTCCTGACCAGCATCTGACCGCCAGTCTTGAATAGTCCGGCTGGTAACCCATCGGCACCTGCTGCTTTATTGTTCTTCCGCTGATAACGTCTATTCTGACGTCATGTTGACTAGGTGGTATACACTATATACCGTCACCGAACCGAACCTTGGCTGCTACAAGGTAGTGGTCCGAATCGGTATTCGCTCTTCGGATCGATCGTACATCTAGTACACTGGATGAATGCCTTCCGTCTATCACAACATGATCAATTTGATTTTTCGTTGCTTGATCAGGAGAAATCCAGGTGGCCTTGTGTATATCGAGATGCTTGAACCTGGTGCTGCTTTGCTGCCGCGAAGTCAATAACCATTAAGCCGTTGTCGGATGTTTCTTCGTGAAGGCTGAATTTTCGGACGGCTAGTTTAAACCAAGGGTTTTTCCGAACTTTCAAGGCTTGGGAACTATGCATTTCCACCACTGTAATCAGCTCAACGAAGACTATTTACCGTACTACTTTCATACAGATTCCGAGTGGAGCCCCCTAAACTTCACTTTTGCCGATTATTTGCTATAAATATGTCATGACAAAAATATTATATTCTAATAATCTATATGTGTTTTATTTGCATATACTTTTGAAACCATGAAATGGCTAACCCGTATATATAAAATAGTAGACATTATCCTAATAATACAATTTCATGTGTGGCTCGCGTACTTCAGTGTGTAATCTATGTTGAACATTCATTGCAGTGTGATAACACATTCTGGTCACTCTGGTATATATATTTTTTAATTAATATTATTAATAATAATAAATACTCTAGTATATGCTTCTAAGGACATCAAATGACTGACTTATTCTTCCTTTGATACAAAATCATAATTTATTATTAAAAAATTAAATGTTCATTTTGGTTTCATACATCACAGTTTGACAACACTGCTCAATGTATAATGACATTCACTATGAATTAATGGCACAATGTTACACAGCTGTTACTTGTTTATGTCCGGTGTTGGTTGTTCATACAGTCGTTGCCTATATCAATTTAATTTTTTGTTTCATTTTTATTTCATTTTAAGAAATGGCAACATATTCCTGGGCTAATGGCCTGGTAAAAACTCTCAAGGATCCCACTACCCATATTATATCAAATAGTTTGGCAGCTGTCATACAGGATAAATATGCCAAAGCAAAACATCATTATCTAGTATTGCCGTTCGAAGACATACCCTCAATATTTAATGTTAGTTCAAATTCAAAGGGGAAAATGTGAAGATTTGGGATCTAAACGATTGGTGTGATCAGAAATAACGTAATGGACCAATTTCGGTGCTTTTACTTCAAGGGCTTTTATTGTAATCTAGTCTTTGTGGTTGATGGGAATTTATAAACGGCAATAGCAAATGAGCATCATATCGCTCATTTGCTGCAAGACAAACATAACTAAAAACACGATTGTGCAGAAAATGAGCGATATGATATTAATAAAATTTTGTATTCCATTTTCCGGACAGGATCATAGAAATGCATGAAATTTCCCAAGGATACCAATACCTACCAGTGGTATACATTTTAGATCAATTTTCCTCTATCCGATCCTACCAATTACAAAGACTAATTTATAAATAATGACGATTGCAAAATTTTCGCATCTCTCCCTCCTTTTTTGGTTCATAAAAGTTTAAAAATTCTATTGAATTTTTAAATTCTAGTTTAATATCTTACTCATCAATTCACTTTTCCAGCTCACCCAACAAAATCTTCCCCTTCTACAAGAAATGCATTTATTGGCCTTAAACGTAATTGAAGTTAAAGGCGAAAAGAAAGATAACTTCCTGATAGGTTTCCACAATCAGCCGAGTATGCAACGTTTACATTTACATGTAATATCCAACGATTTTATATCGGATTGCTTGAAGACCAAGAAACATTGGAATAGTTTTAATACAGCATTATTTTTAAACTATGAAGGTAAGTGGAAAACGATTTTTATCTCATAACTCAAATTAAAAAAAATACTATATATTATTTACAGATTTAATTACCCAACTAGAAAAAAATGATAAAGTAAAACGTTTGGATAGTAGCACGTTGAAAGAACTTGGCAATATGGAATTAAAGTGCAATCAATGTTCATATGTAGCGAAAAATATACCCACGTTAAAACAACATCTATTAGAGCATTATGAAAAGCGTAAGAAAATGGAGGAATAAAAAGAAATAATTGAAAAGAAAAACGTGTTTTTTTAAATACACTCAGAAAAAAATTCGCAATTTGTAAGGATTTATGAGTTCAACATTGTAACACAAAGAATAGGTGTGTCTAAGGAGTTCCAAAGACTAAATAATGCTTAAAATACACAACTGCAAAACTGGGAATGACCTTTGAAAATTCGTAAAAAAAATATACACCTATAGGCTGGTGATAATCATTGAAAATGCATAGTTGTGGTCTTTTGAAAATCCTTAAAAACCTAAGAGCCTTTTAAAAAATCTTGGAAAATCCACGCATTTAGTGCAGATTGTGATCTTTTAAAATATTCTTTAAAAATCTAAGCCTTCAGTGCGAATTGTGGCCTTCTGAAAATGTCGTTAAAATGCTCACCTTTAGTCCAGGGTATGATCATTTAAAATCCATCCCTTTTGCCACATTAAATGGTCTATTTCTTTAAAAAAGTCGCACTCTGTTTAAAAATTGTTTGAAAATGCAATATTACAGAGCTCATCATGGTTCTTTAAAAAAACATACACTTACAGGGCTAGTTATGTGTCCTCACCCTTATGTCTAATGAGGATATATACAATTTGATTCGGTAAAAATTTTGCTTCATCGAAATATTGGTTTTTAGAACCCATGTTTCTTAGGACCAAATCCGTTTCAGACAATACGGAGTCGATTTACAAATGACCGTCTGTATGTCTGTCTAGCCGGCTGGTTCGCACGATAACTCTCGAACTTCGAAGATGGCGAATATCGGTCCACTCCTTCTGGTACCTCCCCCACAAAGGGCCCAAATTTTTAAACATTTATATGTCAAATATCAGGCGAATGGAATGTCCGATTTGACGTAAAGTTTGCACACCGTTATATCTTTACCAATCCTAGATCAAGCCCGAAGATCCACTCCTTCTGGTACCTTCCCCACCATTGTGTAAAAGATAATTTTTTTAACGGAGTGTCCGATTTGAACGAAACGTTGTACCACCTACTACCTTAACCAAGTATAGACGAAGTCCAAAGATCGGAACCATAGGTCCACTCCTGCTGGTAAAAATTGTCAATAAATGCAATATCAGGCGAATGGAAAGTCTGATTGAAGCTAAACTTTGCATAACCTATTATCTTTGCCAAGCCTCGATCAAATCCGAAGATGAGACCCAGTAGTCCCCTCCTTACGATACCGGTACCCTCACAAAGGGTCAATATTTTATAAACATATAAATTTCATTTGAAGCGAATTGAATAGCCGATTTGATCACGTCTTTGATACAAATATATATCTTATATAAAATCTGTGTTTAATTCCGAAGACCTCCACAAACCATAGGTCGGGGGTATATATCCGTCGGCAACATCGACTGACACTTTTTTCTTGTATTTTTTTTTTTTTAAACTTCCGTGTATCTCAAATTACTCAAACTTTTGTTATCATTTGTTGTTGTTTCTTTTTATGTCATTGTGTATGTGTGTGAGTGTACATGAGGGCCTTGAGTAATCTGAAAACAAAAAATTAACACCTTCACGTGATAATCGCCATATCACATGCATTTTTTTGTTAATTACCCAAAACAAAAATCACCTGCCTTTTTTGGGCTTATGTAGAATAATGAACCTTTTTTCAATTTTCCTAGCAATTTTTCCAAAATTTTTGAGAACCCAAATCCAAATCGAATAACAATTTTACTTTTAATTTAAAGAGAACTTTTTTATTATTATATAAGACATCTATAATACATAGAAACGGAAGAAACAAAAAAATCTGCGTTCTTTTTTGTTTTGATACTGATTGTTTAACACAGAAAGAAAAAAAGAAATAAAAAGAGAACAGAACTGAACATGAAAAAAATACAAAAGTGAATTTCACTTGTTTTGGGGGGAAATAATATTAGCCTATTCAATTATTATTAATTAATAATAATAATATTTATTTGTGTGTTACCTCATGTTATCTATATTTTTCTTTTTTCTGTTATTTGTGTGGTTATTTGTTTTGTTTTTTTATTAATAATGTTTTTTACTTTATTTAAAGACAACAACAACAATAATACATACTTTTTTCTTCTTCTAAATATTAATTGAAACTAAAAGAAATACACACTTTTTTAAAAAAAAGTATAATAGTGGGGGGTCTTTTCTTAAACTTAAAGCCAAGGCTTTTCTTTTTTTTTAAAGATGGAATTCTTTGTTTTTTGGTCACTTCATCCTCAAAATTTTAGATGAATAACCGGGGAAAAGAAAAAACAAATTAAAAATTGTAAAATGAAAACAAAAATATACACAAGAAGTTTTTTCTTTCAACACTAATAATTTTTTGCTGGCGCTTTGGCTTAATATTTGATTATTATCAGAACACATTAAGAATAATACAAATATATAAGCTAAGAGTAGCAGTATTGGGTTGTGTGATTAGCATTGTTTCTATTGTTGGGGGTGATTCGGTATTTTGCACGTGCACCTCCTCCTTCTCAAGCCGATGGCGAATTTACTTCTTGTGGTGGTAGTTCTTGTGGATTTCAGGCTTGATGTTGTAAACATATTGCAAGATTTCTTGAATGACGGGTTCCTTGCGGGAACCGATGGCACGTTCCATATCGGCCAATTTGACGCGGGTATCGGCATCGATTTTGGCAGCTACACCTTCGCGGGAACCCATGTGCTGCAAAAGAACAAAAAATGGAAAGAGTTAAGATTTATTTCCAAAAGTATTAAAAAAATAAAAAAAAACGTTTCCCCAAGTAGACATGTCCAAAATTGATTTTTATTAAAAAAATATATAGCTGAATTCAAATTTTCTAAGAAAATCGTTACTGAATTACTTTATCTAAACAAAAAACTATGCTGAATGTGATTTTTGTATAGAAAAAAAGTAGCTGACATTCGTATTCAGCACAAAAAAATAAATTTTCAATAGAAAACCGTTGCTGAATTACATTATTTAAGCAAAAAACTTTTCTGAAGTAACTGACTTTCGCATTCAGCACGTTGCTGAATTACTATATCTAAACAAAAAACTTTGCTGAATATGATTTTATATAGAAAAAAGTAGCTGACTTGCATTGAGCACAAAAAATTACAATGCTCTGTAGAAACCCTTTGCTGAATTACTTTATCTAAGCAAAAAACTTTTCTGGATGTGATTTTTGTATAGAAAACAGAAGCTGACTTTCGTATTAGCACAAAAACTTTTAAACTTTCAATAGAAACCCGATGCTGAATTACTTTATCTATAAAAAAAACTATGCTGAATGTGATTTTTGCATAGAAAAAAAGTAGCTGACTTTTGCATTCAGCACAAACAAATTAATTTTCAATAGAAAACCGTTGCGAAATTAAGTATATCTAAACAAAAAACTATTCTGAATATGATTGATTAATAACTTTCGTATTAAGCACAAAAAATTAAATTTTCAATAGAAACCCGTTGCTGAATTACATTATCTAAGCAAAAAAGTTTGCTGAATATTTAATTTTTTATAGAAACCCGAAGTGAATTAGTTACGCATTCAGAGCAAAAAAAAATCGTCGCTAACTAATTTTTCTATAAAGAAAGCTACTTTAAATTAATATTTTTTATAGAAAACTTGCTGAATTCACGTAAAAGTGTTGTTGATATGAATTTTGTCAAAATTGATAATTACTGAGAGAAGATTGTGGCATTATTTGATTTTTTTATAGAAATTAACTTTATCTTTTTATAGAAATTAACTTTATCTAGTTAATTTATCTGCTGAATTAACTTTATCTAAACAAAAAAGAAAAATATATTTCTAAAGAAAACTATGTTTGGTTTTTTTTTTAGAAAACCGTTTCTGAAATATATAAAAAAAACATTGCTGAATATGATTTTTAACCGCTAGAGCTAATATTTTCTAAAGAAAACTTTTGCTGAACTCGAATAGTTTTCCAACGAATATATAAATTTGTGGTTATAATTGATTTTTTTATAGAAACCCGTTGCTGAGTTAATTTTATCTAAACAAAAAAACGTTGCTGAATATGATTTTTAACTGCTAGAGCTAATATTTTCTAAAGAAAACTTTTGCTTAATTCTCGTTTTTCAACCAATATATAAATTTGTGGCTATATTTTTTATAGAAACCCGTTGCTGAATTAATTTATGCTATAGCTAATATTTTCTAAAGAAAACTTTAGCTGAATTCGAATATTTTTCCAACGAATATATAAAACAGTATGCTGAATATGATCACAAAAAAATTTTTTTTAGTATGAAAAAACTTCGCTGAATTAACTTTTATAAAATAAAACATTGCTAAACGCATTTCAACAAATGTCAGCTGAATTATTTTTTTCTAAACAAAAAAACGTTGCTGAATTCACTTTCTTTACAGCAAAATTTACCGAATTCATTTTAATTAAAGAATATTATGAAACTGAATTTATTTTTTATTTTTAATAAAATAATCGAAAAATGTTTACTGATTTGAATTTAGCTGAATTTACAATTTTCACAGAAGATCATAGCTGGATAATTTTTTTCATGTAAAAAAAAATTTTCACGAAAACCACTGCTGAATCGAGTTTTATTAAATATGGTTATAGAAAATCGTTGCTGAATTGACTTTTATTAAGGAAACAATATAGATGTTGATTTTATATATACCAAACAAATGTTGGCTGAATTTCCAATTACCGCAGAAAATGTTCGCTGGTTTAATACTATCGTTAAATAAACTTCGCTGAATTAGATTTTTCTAAAGATCACGGCCTATTTATATTTAAAAAAATAAATAAATTGAAAAACATTCCTGAACCAAAAAAAATAATAGCTTTTTGAAAACATAGCTCAAATTGAAAATAGCTTTGCTGAATTGCCTTTCTTGTTAATTTTTTTATAGAAAGCAAATTAAACCAAAAAAATTGTAGTTGAATTGGAATTCACTATAGTAAAGCATTTTTTCTTTAAACAAATATATAGCTGAATTTAAATTTTCTAAATTTTCTTTGAAAATATGAACAAAATTTAACAAAAGTCTTTGCTGAATGAATATTGATTTGAAAATTGCTGAATTGAAATTTAAATTGAATAACGTGGGTTAATTATTATTTCCCATAAGTTGCCACTGGTGTAAAAATCAGCTGAATAAATTTTATTGTGCATAAAAAAAAACTATTTTTTATATTCACAAATTTTTTGCTGAATAGGATTTGTATGGTATGAACTTTTTTAAAAAATTTGATAAATAATGCACCTAAAAACTGATTATTGTTTTACAAAAGATACTGAGACTGTAGGAAGTAGAAGATGTAGGAAGCCGATGTAAAAGTTTATTATCTTCCTACTCCATTCACTCCCATTCTCCATCGTAATCACATCTAACTAGGGAAGGTTTTTCAAATCGAAAAACAGCATATTGTATACAAGGTATTATCTCATCTACAGATCGACTACGAATATCCAGATCCCGACTTTACAAATATTATACGTGCAGTTTCAGAGCTCTAGTTTTGTTGTCTTTTTACATGATTTGAAACTATTCGGAACTGTAACTGTGTAACTGATAAGAAAAAAACGATATCAAACCATTCTGCTTCCCAAGATTCCATCTACATTATCTGTGCAAACTTTTGATTGCTTACTCCCCTTTGAATTTTAGTTCACATAGCATCTTCTACTTCTTTCCATAATTTCTATATAAATTATACTTTGTTTAAACTATTTTCAAATAATCAAGTCAAATTTTCCCTAATTTTTTGAGCGGTTATAAAATTGAAAATCTCTACACCACCATGATATTTGGTAACATCAAAAAAAAAGAGCCTTCTCCACCCCCTTTTCTCTGCCCTACACTCCATGTACACATTGACCCCCTTCCATATTGTTGTTGTTTTTTCTTTGGTTCATTGGGTTATTACCTTGGCTTCAAATTCCTTGAATTGACGTTCCCTTTCTTGGCGATATTTCTCAATTTCTTCGGTAGCTTCATCCTTGGCTTGCTTCAATCTTCTTGCCTTGCCTGTGAAAAACAGAAAAGAAAACAATAAATATATTAATTATTATTAATAAAATACATAAACTTTATATCTGTAATTATTTTTCATCCATCATAAGCTTTGGTGGTTATCATGTGACCCAACAATAGCTGTCAGTCAGTAGTAACACCACACAATTACGTTTTTCTTCTTCTTTTTCGTCTCCCTCTCTCTCTTCCACCTTCTTTAACTATTATAACTTCACCAACACAATGACACTTGTTTTCTTATTGGAATTCGTTTTTTTTTCTCTGTACATTCTTTTCACTTGCTTGAATTGTGCAAAATAATTCCTGTCCTTTTTTTTGGTTTTGTGTCTACTTACGTTTTCTTGCTTCTGCAACTTTTTCGGCAGCCTTTTTCTCAGCGGCCAACAATTGTTGGATACCTTGGGTTTGGCTAGTCATTTTTTGTATTTGCACTTGTATTCACTACACAAATTGGGAAAAAATCGGGGGGTAAAAAGTTCCAAAACTGCACTGTTCACAAGACAAGTAGATAAATACAAGTGACGATGTTCGTCGTGGAATGTGAAAAAACGAAAAATGTCATATGACATTGCCTCATAGGTGCTCAATCGGATTTAAATCGGGCTTTATGGAGGTGTTATCACCATGTGTGGTGTATTGGTATACGATCCAATTCTTAACGCCAATAGCAGTGTGTTTGGAAACATTGTCCTGTTGGAAGTAATAATTATGGTGTTTTTACACGATATGTATTTTACATATGTGCTGTCACTTATTTCATCCATATGTAATTCCTTATGTGTGTCAAAATTAGCAGCGTACACAAAACGTTTATTTTTGTGTTCAAATCGGCATATGTATTTTACATATGACATAACCTATAAACAAAAAAACACGTTTATTTTTTCTTAAATCAACATCATTTTTTTTATTAAACACCTACAAACGAAATAAAAAATTGTAATTGTTGCCTTTTCATCCTTTTCTTTGACTTGCAATTGAAATATTTTCTTCCAACAATGTGTTTCATTCAAACAGCTTATTTCCTTATGTTTCACATACGAAAATAGAGCGCGTCCTATTCGGAAAAAATACATATGTAATTGCATAATGTTTTGACACATTGAAATTTCCGAATGTTTCACATGAAGAGTCCGATTTCCATATGTTAAAAAGTGACAGCACATTATCACGAATGTTGAGTTTTTGAGCACTTTGATTAGAATTTTGTTTCAAAAAATTCATGTAAACTGTTTTATTCTTTATTTCCTCAATGAATACAAAATAAAGTTAAATTGGTGGAAGGAAACCAATTATGCAGAAATACATATATCTGCGAACACAAAAGTAAAATATTTATGTCAAAAAATCAAAGGAAAACAAAAATTGTTTATAGAATTTCTGTGATTTTTTACATTCCAAACGATCACAGCATTGAAAAAACATTTGCATTATTGTAGTTTT
>NW_026886277.1:0-7690 GCF_032173495.1 Musca vetustissima
AACATTCTGCTGGTAACTTGAATTTATGCTATGAATAGTATAAATATAAAATTCACTAAACTTGGATAACGGAGAGAGGAAACCTAAAATTTGGAATGTGGTCATTGACAGAGACTTTAGAAAGAAGGACCAAAGGGTTTTTGGTACCAAGTTTAGTGGAGGTGACGGTGTTCGAAAAGTTCTAAATGGAATTACATGTGGAACCTGTACGTTTTTGCTAAAGTGTGGATTTCGGAAAATAGTGCTTATGTGTATGAAGAGTAATTAATGGTAATAAACTTGATATTAAATGTAGGAATAGAGGTGGAATTCAGAACTATAGTACAACTAATTATACGGTATTCACCATTTCCATATGAAATATTTTTTTATTCCCTTTCCGCATACGAAGTAGCGGGTACTTTGCTAGTAACTTATAAAAATTAGACTAAAATTATTACAGTTGGAAATTGGGTGTCGGCTTTTTCTAAGTCAGATATAATGCCGTTTATAAGGGTCGATCGATATAAGGTCTAAAATTAGTGAGCCAAACTGATTTTTATTAACGTTTTATTTTATTTAAAGGTATCTATTTTCCAGGCCAATAAATCAAGCAATCTTTCCTATATGATATAATAAAACCAAACTGCTGCAGCTAAAATAAATATCTTTCCAAATTAATGGGTTATAACGTGGAAATACCGTTTAAAAACTTCTGCCGAAGTATTTTGTTCAAAACAATTATTTTCAATTTCAAATACCCTTGCCAGTATTTTACTGTCTACTTTGTGAATTATTGGTCAACGATTTTTCTTCGTTAAATCACCACAAACAAGTTGGCGAAACAATTGTGCTGACATGCTTATGTTACTGCAGATCAAATCACAAATAGCTGTGGTGTGACCCATATTCCATATTCCAAAAGGTCAAATATCAAATGCAAAACATCCAAAAAATATTTCAAATAAAGAATTTCCACAAAATTCTTAATCAAAAATCCTGGCGCTTGTTTTAGGGAAATATAGAAACAAACATGGAATAATATAATAATAGTACAGAAATAGTTCAGCTACTTTCTTTCACGCGTTGCACGTCGTCAAATTTTATAGATGGTATTGTTTTGAGTTTAATTGTGATGACTAACTGAACTTTAATCGGCGTTCAGAAGAAAGGCTGAGTCTTGAAATGTTGACAAAAAGTTCTAAATGCTACTTAATTTAATATCATTGATACGGTGTGGATAAAAAGAGCTAAGCATACGAAAAGTATTAAAATCAATGCTTTTGGTGTTGATGGCACAAATAAGGCAGGAAATGTAAAACTGATTGAGATTTGGAGTTGATTTTAGTTGGTTTTCTACAAAATCACACCAAATTAGAAATAGTAATATACTCAGTACAATTAAGGGAACACCCCCACCCCCTTCACGATTTTTTATTCTTAAGATTTTAAATAGGCTGGTAAATGAATACCAATGCTTGTTAAGGTTTGTAACTTTGAACATACATATTTGAAGATTTAAAAAGGACGAAAAATAATTTACAAAAAATGTTTGTTGTTGTTTTTTGTGATCAAAGAAAATTCCTAATTTTTTATGGCGGGCATGCTAACTCCTCACTGGAACATCGGAATCCGAAAATTCCAACGGTGTTAAAAGAGTAGGGGAGAAGGGGGACCTTTGAAAACTTTTTGCTTTCAAGCCTTATACAATTTTTTATTTTATAATTTTTGGTTTCATATAAATTTTAACTAATAGGTACATATGTAACCTTAAAATTAATATACATATGACATACTATAAGCTTGATAAATATATTTTATTACTCTTTTAATGGACGATCTCAAAGTGTTCAAAACTGCCCCTCCAGGGGGGCAGCTTTGAACAGGGGTTGACATTTTTGAACGACATGTTTTTTTACAGTATTTATGTTCAAATATGTATGTATTTTATTAATACATATCAGAAAAGCATTAATTCATTAAAAACCAGTAAGGAAAGTAATAAAGTCGGGCGGAGCCGACTATATGATACCCTTCACCACTTTGGGCATATTCAACAGATGAATCCTAACCGACGTCGCATTTTTAAAGAACCAGTAAAATGAATTCGGATCCATAAACATGTTATTTTGCAACCGAAACTAAATTTTTCATTTGGTCAGATATTGAAGCTATATCTAGATTTGAACCGATTTTCAGAAAACTTAACACACATCATTCTAGGCCCTCTTTCGTTCGCTGTGCCAAATTTCGTGCAAATCGAAAGATATATAGGGACGTTGGTGCCCCATTTACATTAAATCGGACGAAAATATATACGGGAGCTATATCTAAATTTGGACCGATTTTTGGACCGAAACTTGGCACACATCATTCTGTACCTAATTCAGTATACTACGCCAAATTTCAGGCAAATCGAATGATATATAGCGACTTTGGTGCACCATTTACCTTAAATCGGACGAAACTATATATTGTAGCTATATCTAAATCTGAACCGATTTTCTGGAAACTTGGAACACATCATTTTGGACTTAATTCAGTACTCTATGCCAAATTACATGCAAATCGAATGATATATTGGGACTTTGGTGCACCATTTACCCTAAATCGGACGAAAATATATATGGGAGCTATATCTAAATCTAAACCGATTTTCTCGAAACTTAGCACACATCATTCCGGACCTAATTCAGTACTCTGTGCCAAATTTTATACAATTCGAATGGTATATAGGGACTTTAGTGCACTATTTACCTTAAATCGGACGAAACTATATACGGGAGCTATATCTAAATCTGAACCGATTTTCTGGAAACTTGGAACACATCATTCTGGACCTAATTCAGTACGCTGTGCCAAATTTCATGCAAATCGAAAGGTATAGAGGGACTTTGGTGCTCCATTTACCTTAAATCGGACGAAACTATATACGGGAGCTATATCTAAATCTGAACCGATTTTCTGGAAGCTTGGAACACATCATTCTGGACCTAATTCAGTACGCTGTGCCAAATTTCATGCAAATCGAAAGGTATATAGGGACTTTGGTGCTCCATTTACCTTAAATCGGACGAAACTATATATGGGAGCTATATCTAAATCTGAACCGATTTTCTCGAAACTTGGCACACATCATTCTGGACCTAATTTTGTACTCTGTGCCAAATTTAGTGCAAATCTAAAGATATAGATATACTTTGGTGCACCATTTACATTAAATCGGACGAAAATATATAAGGGAGCTATATCTAAATCTGAAGCGATTTTTCCCAATTTCAATAGGGTTCGTCCTTGGGCCAAATAAGTGACCTATGCCAAATTTCAGTCAAATCGGATCATAAATGCGACCTGTACTTTGTTCACAAAAATACATGGACGGACAGACGGACATACGTAAATCGACTCAGAAAGTGATTCTATGCATATTCTCAAAAGGAACCATGTGTCTATCTCGTTTCCTTTTGCCTGTTACAAACATATGCACAAAGACATAATACCCTGTACCACAGTGTGGTGAAGGGTATAATATAATGGGCATTACGGAAATTTAAAATAACTTTTTTTGTAATAAATATATATGAGAGAAATTACATTAGTTATGTTTGAAATGACTGTTGGAATGTAAAAAATTTGTTTGACGAAAGAAAACTATCACAGAATTCTTCCTGCGCCCTTACAACCAAATGAATCAAAGTTTACAATGACACTAAGAAAACATGGTCACCCATGCACAATTTTTCGACAACTGAAAAAGCAAACCAAAGTGGTTTACGCATATAGAGAACAAGATTGACATATACAAAAATGTGGTTGCGGGTCGGAAAAATATTAAACCAAGATTTTATGAGCGCTGTTCAAAGGTGCCCCACGTTCAAAGGTGCCCCCCTCTCCCCAACATGCCTAGCTCTCGTATGAACTAGGATTATTGACTTCGCACAACAATTAACAAAACGGCGTAACTTTGAAATTTTTTTTTGGAAAATCGCCTATTTTTGACCACAAAAAAAGTTCAAAAATAAGGAAGCTCTTCAGCGATTGGCTTTATCCTAGTTCATACGATAGCTATAAAATCACTGAGAAACGTTCCAAAATTTGAAATCGATTGGGTCATTAGTTTTTGAGTTATCGTGCCCGTCATTCGCAAAAACGCTGTTTGGAGAAAAACGCATTTAAAGTTTGAGAAGCCCTCTTGCTGTCACATGATGCTAATGCAATAAATCGGCTATATCTTCAAAAATTGTTGAGATTTTCACTTGAAAATTTATAGGGACATTAAATCTAAATACGAAATGAAATTTTTGAAAACCGAGAATGGCTAGGGTCCCCTTAATCTAAAGAGCTAGAATTGTGAAATTTTATGTGGGGATTGTAACTAGTATTTATAATTAAAATCAGGAGCTGGTTTTGGAAATTCGTCATAACACACAAAAATTACTAAAGCATAGCAATATTGGTAAAGTTGGTATTGAATGTACAAAAAGACGAATCATAGACTATTTAAGTCTTCTCTATTATGCTCTATTAAACTTTTTACAGAATTCCCTGGTATACACTGATATACTTGGGAATCCCACAGGAGTTCTGCCAATAAACATACCAATAACAACAACACATGATAAAAATTCCTAATTTGGTACATAAAAACTGTGACGAATTTTGTATGGTATCAACAGTATTTACAAAAAAAAAAACACAGTGAAATTGTTCGCACATAAATAAGTGTTTAGCTCAGAGGGGGTCCGCCGATGGGAGCCGGTACGCCGAATGCGTGGAGCAGTGGACCGTAGGGGAGGGGTGTACGTATAGCCGTATGCCGTGAAAGTAGAATGATAATAAAAGAAAAAGACAATAGTTTTCTTAATAAATAGTTCAATGCTTTATTGATAGGTTGAGTAGTGGTAACGAAATTACCTTTCTAGGCACAACGATATGTGCTCGCAACGATATGCGTGGTTGTCTGTCCGACTGACAGATTGATACTCCTCGATGCTTAAAGGAGGCGGCAAAACCAAGTGACAAATAATTATTAGTTAATATATGTATAGTGCAGTGTGAGTATTTTGATACGAACAAAAAATAGGGAATCTGCAGTAACAGATTTGGGATCCAACACCGCTACAACGATAATTGATAATATAAGGCCGCAGATGGATCTGCAGTAACAGATTCGGACCTTACGTAAGCAATATTTATGAAGTAATTTATTATAAGCCGCAGATGAACCTGCAGTTACAGATTCGGGCTTCAATCGAGTTTTTATTAATGCACGACATTTAATAGTATGAAGTCCCAAATGAATCTGCAGTTACAGATTCGGACTTCAATCGAGCTATTATTTACCCGAAACGATATTCGGGGGCTGAGCCAAATAGGACGCATCAGCATTTGTCGCGATACCGACTTTTTCTGAAGGTCGCTTTGCAACATTATTTCCTAATAAATGTTTATTAATAAATTTTAGCAAATTTTTCTTAGACATATTTTCCAAATTTGAGTTATAATTAGATTTAATTGTAACCAGATTTCTGGATTTATTACCGACTCCAACCGATGTGGAGGATATAAATTTCAAGGGACGAAAGACTGGGGCAGAAGCTGACAACAATTTTGACGAGCTTGACGAAGCCGCTAGAGTCACAACCGAAATCGAATTATCCGATTTTGTTGACTCGCGATGTAATAGCGTGTGATGACGTTGACCACATTTCGAACAATTAGTTTTGCTAGTACAATTTACTAGTTTATGTCCCTTTACCAAACAATTTATGCACCGATCTTGTCGCTTTACGATTGCAAATCTATTTGCGGGGGAAAATTCTTTAAATTTGCGACACAAATGAAGGCGATGGGGTTTCTCACGACATAGAGAACATGATTTTCTTATTGAAGGGGGAGACAAACGTTTCGATAGGGGATTATAAGCTGTATTTAGCGACTCAGATACTTTCGCAGGAGTGGATGTTTTCTCGTAGCTTTCCAAACACACGAGCGTGTTTATCCTTTGCGAAAGAAAGCTGTCTAATTCTTTCCACGAGGAAAGAGCCGATTTGTTTTTCACACTTTCTTCCCATAAAGCCAGAGTAATTCTAGGCAATCTTTGTTGACAAACAAAAACGAGAATTGGATCCCATTGATCCGTTGGTACATTGTATGTCAACATTGAAGATATGCAGCTATTGATGCCGCGTCGAATCTCTTTCAAACCGGAGATTGTTTCTTTGTTCACAATAGGAATATTAAATAAATACGACAATTGGCGATTCACTAAAATCCGAGTATTATCGAATTCGTCATTGAGTGCTTTCCAAGCAAGCACGAAACCACGATTGGTGAGAGGAAACTGCGAAACAATTTCACGAGCTTCACCACTTGTCTTATGTCGCAAATAGAACAAACGTTCAACATCAGACAACTTGGAATTTTGTATAAATATCGCGCTAAACAAATCCCGAAAGGAATGCCATTTAGAAAAATCTCCATCGAAAACATCAATATCTATTGGAGGCAAGGACATATTGTGAACGATATCACAAGCGGAAGAAATGTTGGAAGTGGAGGCCATATGTAAAAGAAAAATACCAAACAATTTTCCGAAAAAAATGCAAAAATTAATAAAATAACGAAATTATTTTAATTAATTTGTTGTGCCGATATGGCGGGCTGTAGGGTGTACCAATTTGAAAATGTTAAAAAACGAAATAATAATAAAATACACAAAAGTATTTTATTTGTATATTTATTTATAAACACCCTATGACAAACAATCTTATTAACTTATACTACCGACCAACGTAGTGTAGCTAATCAACCTAAACGGACACGATAGAAAGAGGAATCAAAAAAGGTATCCCTCACAAGTAAATAACCAACGTAAGCAGGTACTCGACCTAAGCGGACATAACAGAAAGAAGAATAAAAAAAATATTCTTCTTTCGTTTATGTTAGTTCACTGATCGAACAAAGCACAAACAACAAGTGCTGATCAGAGAATAACAACAAAGCTAGAAGTGATGTAGGTGGACGGTCAAACAGTGTTGTTGTTGATAGCGACAAACAACAAGAAATCGTTCTGTTGTTACAGCGAGAAAAGAAATAAATGTAACAACAATAATATGCAATATTATTGATGACAAACAAAACAGACGAAATAATATTGCAATTTTTGTTTTATGTAGTAAAAGAAAGGAGGAAAGTAACTCTTCAACAACAACAATATTTGAAGGGAGAATTAACGAAACAAAATATTGAGGGTTTTGTTGTTTTAAGAAACCAAACAAACAAAGAATGTCAAAGAATTTTGCGACAATGATATTTTTGATTTTTGTTTTGGTTATGATGCTGCCGAATGCAAGCATCCAAGTTAGAAGCCAACGATAGGCGCGAAAAAACGAAAGGGGTGATGCGATGTTGCAAAACGACCTTTGAACAAAACCGATTGTTTTGTTATGGTCGCGACAATTTACTTCGCGGGCTCACAAACACTGCACTATACGTACCTTTGACAAATTGTGGACTGCATAATATGTTGGGATGAATGTTTCAAAATCCAGTAGGATATCCAATTCGATAGTTCAATCTGGCTCGAATTGACCAAATGTTTAGCTCAGAGGGGCTCCGCCGATGGGAGTCGGTACGCCGAATGCGTCGAGCAGTGGACCGTAGGGTAGGGGTTTGTACGTAAGCCGTGTGCCGGAAAGTAAAGAATAGA
>NW_026886278.1:0-7707 GCF_032173495.1 Musca vetustissima
AATTCAGTTGAAAACGCGCTCAAGAACCTCAAAATACAAAAAATTGGGGGTACCCTTATATGGGAGCTATGCCTAAACGTGGACCGATGTAGCCCATCTTGACCTGCCTGCTGACAAAAGACGACTCTATGCAAAATTTTGGCGATCTATCTCAATTCGTTTAGACGCTAGAGTGATTACAACAGACAGACGGACAGACAGACAGACAGACGGACAGACGGACATGCTTAGATCGTCATAAACTTTACTTATCAAGAATATATATACTTTATAGGGTCGGAAATGATTATTTCGATGCGTTACAAACGGAAAAGAAAACTAATATACCCTCCATACTATGGTGGAGGGTATAAAAAGGGGGTTATATAGGACTACCCCGAAAAAGGGGGTACATATTAATAATTTTTTGTAGGGAAATTTGTTACCATATACGACTACAAAATACCAAATTTCAGGGAATTCGGTTGAAAAACGTGCTCAAGAACTTCAAAATAGCGAAAATTTGGGGGCTACCGGAAAAAGTGGACCTATATTTATAATTTTAGCGGGAAATTTGGTACCTATAAAAACCAAATGTACCAAATTTCAGCGAATTTGGTTGAAAACCGCGGAAAAAGTGGACATAATTTTTCGTATATTTATAATTACCGAATTTCAGCGAAGTGGGGAAATTTGGGGGTACCCTATAAAAACCAAGATTTGCTACCAAATTTCAGCGAATTTGGTTGAAAACCGCGCTCAAGAAAATCCTTAAAATACGATGGCCCATCTTCGAACTGACCTGCCTGCAGACAAGATGACTCTATGCAAAATTTTGGCGATCTATCTCAATTCGTTTAGACGCTAGAGTGAAGACGGACATGCTTAGATCGTCATAGAATTTTACGCCATGAAAAAGCAACAATATATACTTTATAGGGTCGGAAATGATTATTTCGATGCGTTACAAACGGAAAAACAAAACTAATATACCCTCCATACTATGGTGGAGGGTATAAAAAAAGGGGGTTATATAGGGACTACCCCAAAAAGGGGGTACATATTAATAAGTACGACTACAAAATATCAGGGAATGGGGGCTACCCGAAAACCCTTAATGGGGGCTACCGGAAAAAGTGACCTATATTTATAATTTTTCGTATAGAGATTTGCTACCCAATAAGAACTCAAAGTACCGAATTTCAGCGAATTCGGTCGAAAAATGCGATCAAACCCCCCAAAATACCTCAAAATTGGGGGTACCCTTATATGGGGGCTATCCGAAAATATGGACCCATATTTATAATTTTCAGTGGAAAGATTTGCTACCCAATAAGAACTCAATATACCAAATTTGAGCGAATTCAGTTGAAAAACGCGCTCAAGAACCTCAAAATACCGAAAATTGGGGGGGTACCCTTATATGGGAGCTATGCCTAAACGTGGACCGATGAAGCCCATCTTCGAACTTGACCTGCCTGCAGACAAAAGACGACTCTATGCAAAATTTTGGCGATCTTCAGTGGAAAGATTTGCTACCCAATAAGAACTCAATATACCAAATTTGAGCGAATTCAGTTGAAAAACGCGCTCAAGAACCTCAAAATACCGAAAATTGGGGGGTACCCTTATATGGGAGCTATGCCTAAACGTGGACCGATGAAGCCCATCTTCGAACTTGACCTGCCTGCAGACAAAAGACGACTCTATGCAAAATTTTGGCGATCTATCTCAATTCGTTTAGACGCTAGAGTGATTACAACAGACAGACGGACAGACAGACAGACAGACGGACAGACGGACAGACGGACATGCTTAGATCGTCATAGAATTTTACGCTGATCAAGAATATATATACTTTATAGGGTCGGAAATGATTATTTCGATGCGTTACAAACGGAAAAACAAAACTAATATACCCTCCATACTATGGTGGAGGGTATAAAAAGGGGGTTATATAGGGACTACCCCAAAAAGGGGGTACATATTAATAATTTTTTGTAGGGAAATTTGTTACCATATACGACTACAAAATACCAAATTTCAGGGAATTCGGTTGAAAAACGTGCTCAAGAACTTCAAAATAGCGAAAATTGGGGGTACCCTTATATGGGGGCTACCGGAAAAAGTGGACCTATATTTATAATTTTTAGTGGGGAAATTTGGTACCCTATAAAAACCAAATGTACCAAATTTCAGCGAATTTGGTTGAAAACCGCGCTCAAGATCCTTAAAATACCGAAAATTGGGGGGTACCCTATATGGGGGCTACCCGAAAAAATTGACCTATATTTATAATTTTTCGTATAGAGATTTGCTACCCAATAAGAACTCAAAGTACCGAATTTCAGCGAATTCGGTCGAAAAATGCGATCAAACCCCCCAAAATACCTCAAAATTGGGGGTACCCTTATATGGGGGCTATCCGAAAATATGGACCCATATTTATAATTTTCAGTGGAAAGATTTGCTACCCAATAAGAACTCAATATACCAAATTTGAGCGAATTCAGTTGAAAAACGCGCTCAAGAACCTCAAAATACCGAAAATTGGGGGGTACCCTTATATGGGAGCTATGCCTAAACGTGGACCGATGAAGCCCATCTTCGAACTTGACCTGCCTGCAGACAAAAGACGACTCTATGCAAAATTTTGGCGATCTATCTCAATTCGTTTAGACGCTAGAGTGATTACAACAGACAGACGGACAGACAGACAGACAGACGGACAGACGGACAGACGGACAGACGGACATGCTTAGATCGTCATAGAATTTTACGCTGATCAAGAATATATATACTTTATAGGGTCGGAAATGATTATTTCGATGCGTTACAAACGGAAAAACAAAACTAATATACCCTCCATACTATGGTGGAGGGTATAAAAAAAGGGGGTTATATAGGGACTACCCCAAAAAGGGGGTACATATTAATAATTTTTTGTAGGGAAATTTGTTACCATATACGACTACAAAATACCAAATTTCAGGGAATTCGGTTGAAAAACGTGCTCAAGAACTTCAAAATAGCGAAAATTTGGGGGTACCCTTATATGGGGGCTACCGGAAAAAGTGGACCTATATTTATAATTTTTAGTGGGGAAATTTGGTACCCTATAAAAACCAAATGTACCAAATTTCAGCGAATTTGGTTGAAAACCGCGCTCAAGATCCTTAAAATACCGAAAATTGGGGGGTACCCTATATGGGGGCTACCCGAAAAAATTGACCTATATTTATAATTTTTCGTATAGAGATTTGCTACCCAATAAGAACTCAAAGTACCGAATTTCAGCGAATTCGGTCGAAAAATGCGATCAAACCCCCCAAAATACCTCAAAATTGGGGGTACCCTTATATGGGGGCTATCCGAAAATATGGACCCATATTTATAATTTTCAGTGGAAAGATTTGCTACCCAATAAGAACTCAATATACCAAATTTGAGCGAATTCAGTTGAAAAACGCGCTCAAGAACCTCAAAATACCGAAAATTGGGGGGTACCCTTATATGGGAGCTATGCCTAAACGTGGACCGATGAAGCCCATCTTCGAGACATGCTTAGATCGTCATAGAATTTTACGCTGATCAAGAATATATATACTTTATAGGGTCGGAAATGATTATTTCGATGCGTTACAAACGGAAAAACAAAACTAATATACCCTCCATACTATGGTGGAGGGTATAAAAAGGGGGTTATATAGGGACTACCCCAAAAAGGGGGTACATATTAATAATTTTTTGTAGGGAAATTTGTTACCATATACGACTACAAAATACCAAATTTCAGGGAATTCGGTTGAAAAACGTGCTCAAGAACTTCAAAATAGCGAAAATTTGGGGGTACCCTTATATGGGGGCTACCGGAAAAAGTGGACCTATATTTATAATTTTTAGTGGGGAAATTTGGTACCCTATAAAAACCAAATGTACCAAATTTCAGCGAATTTGGTTGAAAACCGCGCTCAAGATCCTTAAAATACCGAAAATTGGGGGGTACCCTATATGGGGGCTACCCGAAAAAATTGACCTATATTTATAATTTTTCGTATAGAGATTTGCTACCCAATAAGAACTCAAAGTACCGAATTTCAGCGAATTCGGTCGAAAAATGCGATCAAACCCCCCAAAATACCTCAAAATTGGGGGTACCCTTATATGGGGGCTATCCGAAAATATGGACCCATATTTATAATTTTCAGTGGAAAGATTTGCTACCCAATAAGAACTCAATATACCAAATTTGAGCGAATTCAGTTGAAAAACGCGCTCAAGAACCTCAAAATACCGAAAATTGGGGGGTACCCTTATATGGGAGCTATGCCTAAACGTGGACCGATGAAGCCCATCTTCGAACTTGACCTGCCTGCAGACAAAAGACGACTCTATGCAAAATTTTGGCGATCTATCTCAATTCGTTTAGACGCTAGAGTGATTACAACAGACAGACGGACAGACAGACAGACAGACGGACAGACGGACAGACGGACAGACGGACATGCTTAGATCGTCATAGAATTTTACGCTGATCAAGAATATATATACTTTATAGGGTCGGAAATGATTATTTCGATGCGTTACAAACGGAAAAACAAAACTAATATACCCTCCATACTATGGTGGAGGGTATAAAAATAATAAAAAACAATAACAAGTTGAACACCAATTTTAGCTGAGAACTAATTTAAATTATCAACACTTGAATGATTTTTCAGTCAGTTGTTATGATGTGTAAGGGGTTTTCCTCTCCGGCGGGCGTTTTAAGTATAAAAGTTGCTTTAACCACTTAACGACAAGAACAACAAGAAGATTAACAACAACAGCAGTAATACCAAATATTATGATGCTTCAACATGCCACCTTTTGCTGTGCGAGGGTTATAACCAGCATCATAGCAACCGCCGGTATTGGTCGCTGAAACAGTTTTACTAAAAATTAATAAAAATTCTCGATTAGATGTAAACATCAAAGAGATTTTCTGATTTGTGAAAAAAATACGAAAAACTTTGAAATCCATTTAACACTAATTAAATGCTGGTGATGATTTTAACGACTTACGGCTACGTATAAAAGTGAAAAACTTAATAAGTAACCATAGACTTGTAATTATTACAACGAAATGTTTAAGATTGTAGACAAAATGGGTTTCGTGGTATGATAATTGCCTACACAGAAACCTCAGTAGGGATTCTACAGTTTGCGTTGACGCAAAAGTTGAGATTAATTAGCAGCGCAATATCGCTGCTTTTGACAATGAAATAACAAACTATACAAAATAAGATATATATCCTGCTGATCGATTATACAACTTTGGAAAATTAATACACCGGTCATAGTATGGGTATTAATTTAGATTTAGTGTCAAGAGCTTTTCTAAATATTTCATTAACTTGGTAATAAGATGATATTATTGCTTGGTTCACTTTCACATTTTTTTCTGGTTTTGTATAAAAGTTGATCCTCCTTCTTCGATATTTATCATATTGAAATTGTATGTGTTTTAAAATTTATTGAAAGCTGTAGGCTCATTTCCTTTGTCTATAATCGTCTAGCTATTTTGCATTGTACAGAGTTTTCTTCATCGTCCTAAGTCCAATTTTTATCAATAGGGAATTGTTTCCTTCAGGAAGTCATTTCGTTCCACCAATAACGTTGGCAAATATTGATTTGTGTTTGGTACCCAATTAGAATCGTAAATACTAAATCTTACGTATGGGGATGAAAGCTCTTGGCGATAATATGAATAACTCAGAAGGGCAAATTCCAATGAGTTAAGTCTTTGGGTTTTCCTTTTAACTTTCAAACAGGTTGGAAGTCCTAGTTTTTTCATTGTCTTCTACGCTGATTTCCGACTATAATGGTATGTGACATTATTGGACCAGATGGAAAAGATCCATGCAAAACACATCGACACATTCCACCTATAAAGCCGCATTAGACAGCCCTATCGGAAACATCTCGGTACAGGGAGGGATATCTCAAATTGGAGGAGATGCACACAAGACAAACGCGCTTGTAAATTTTTTACGCTTGGCTTATGGAACACCAAGCCAGCTATGTATGTAAGTAGTTTGCTAAAATTGATATTGATCATGGTTTAAAAAAAAAAAACAGATTATGGAAATAGATGACAGATAAAGGACATAAATTTTATAGATGACAGCCAGTTAAAATATGTCTTGTAAAAAAGAGGATCACTTTAGGTTGAGACAAATATATTATAAGATATAGACTTATTTCAATAATATATATCCACCCTCCTTATTTACAGAGTCACAGGATAACGCTCATCTGAGCTAAGCTTTCATGAAGTCTGACTTTTCTTTTTCGCTCTCTGTTGAATGATAACTTTTTGGACGCTTTTTGGTGAGCCAGTCCTTGAAAAACAATTTGAAAAATCGAGAATATGGTGTGATGATTCATGACTAAAGACCTTGTCTGAGCCGAACTATATACCTTGCATCATGAAGTGGGTAGATGGTATTAAAAAAAAAATAATAATTAATTAACCTATTTAAATTAATCCGTGTAAAAATGTGTATACCGCCACCATAGGTAAAGTTGTGGATGGCCTTTAAATTAATGCCAATTATGTTGTCGTATTTACTCGGATGTGGGAGTTATACTTAAAGGGACCTCCACCCATTCTCGAATTCAAATGTTCAAGATTTTCATTGGGCTAGTAAATGAATACCAATGCATGTTAAGGTTTGTAACTTATTCACTTGAAAGGTTGTATGGACATTCTTGAATTGGAGTAGATTCGAAAAAGTAAATAAAATTTTTTGACACCGAGAATGGGGGGTCCCCTTTAAATATTTACAGCGGTCTAACTATCCTGATGTTATGTAGTATTAGAATTACCACACGTTGAAGATCGAATGATATTTAGAGACTGAAATGTACTGAAAACTTAATGTTTGTGTGCGTTGTTCAAGTAACTCTATGGACCACAATTATAAGCCGAAATTCACAACACACGGGGAAGGGAATCTGGCCAACAAGTTAGAAGGCTGTTTTGCTAATGATTGGTCATTATTCAGTGGGTCAAATCTACCAAGACTTTTCTATGTAAAATACAAGTTCGAAAATATGCCAGGTGCTATTGAAATAATGCTCAAGCTCGGAATATAGATCCGCAGGAAGAATGAATTCCGTGGAAGTTGTGTAGGTATCATATGGTGGGCCCCGTCTAACTATACTGCTCCGCTCACTGGTTTATTTTGGATTTTTATTGGGTAGAAAAAAATTATCACTATTGGTACATATTTGAAATCTTACCACTAATAAATGTAAATACGAATATTAATACAGGTCCTCGTTTGGTATAGGTTTTAACCACATTTCCCACCACAGTAACTATAATTTTTCGAATTACATACACCAATAACGGTGTGGTACTTCGTACCATAAAATTATCGAAAATGAGGCAGGTGCTTTAAATAAGGTCTTTGTTAAAACAATGACTTGTGTTGAAATTTGCCAGCAATGAAGGTTTCAACTCAGAAAGAAGTCACATTTTCATTTCTATTGGAACTTCTATTTTCTTAGTGGACCTTTTTATGGAAATAATTTCAAATCATGACCATACATACAAAATGGGCTGCGAAGTGGTATTTTACACAGTAAATCAGAATATCATCATACTTTCAACCTTATGGTTATGTGTCTCATCGGACCAAATCCGTTTCACACAATTTAAAGTTGATTTACAAGTGTCCG
>NW_026886279.1:0-7803 GCF_032173495.1 Musca vetustissima
CTATGAACATTTTAATAAAATCTGCTTAATGGTTTTTGAGTCCACAAACAATATTTTTTCTATTTTCTACGTACATATGTATAAATTTAAATGCAATGAGTTCTGCATTTTCCCTTGTCCGCGGTCTGTCGTGTGGATGATGCGTATTTACACTCACGGTACTCAGCAATACTTTGAAGTCGGTGTCTGAAACCGTACATAAGATATACACGATTTACATGTTCATAATTTTGATTACGTTCGATGCTATAACAACGCATCCTCGGGAAATCTTATTACCAGGTCATGTTATGACTTTCTGTGAAAATCTCAGTCACATCTTTTCAGCATTTTAGAGTCTACAAACAAAATATTTTCAATATTTAATATGCTGATTTTTAAAATGCAGTAAAAAGTGCATTTTCCGTTGATCGTACCATGCTCATTTTTGTATGGATGGTGTGTATTCACACCTTCGTTATTCAGGCAAATTTTGAAAACGGTATCTGTAACCGTTCTTAAGATAAACGCATATTATATGTTCAGAAATTTCGAGGTATGTTTACTATTGATGCTATAACTCCGCATCCACGCGGAATTTTAAAAGTTTATATAGCCTATGTTACTTTCAGGGCATGCCCCGACATACAGTGTAAATCTCATTAAGATCTGTTCAGCGGTTTCGGCGTCTATCGGTAACATACAAACAAACAAACAAATTTTTTTCTATTTTATATATATAGATGGAAGAAAGAAAAATTATATTCAATATGTACACTACAGACATATATAGGACGCTTATAGGGGTGGGAATAATATCAAAGTATGGATAAATATATATTTAAAAAAATGAATCTTGTGTCCCTAATTATATCAATTAAAACTATTAATTTCTATGGTATTTTTTATATTCTATTCCTTTTTCTTTATTCCTTGTATTGCTTCATTTCCCTTTGGTTTCTTTTCTGAATAACTTCAGCGAATGTTAATGACAACCTTGTCAACAGCTCTTTGTTTCTTCGTTTCTACTTCAACAGCTGGTGTTAAGTTAAAATGTCTTAATTTTAATTCGCACTTGCCACTGGCATGACATATTTTCCAAATAGAAACCGCAAACGCGAATACTAACCCAAAAGACAAAAACCAAAAAAACACAAACAAATATTTGTGAATTAAAATTCATTTGAGTTCTTTCGGTGCCTTTCTTCAATCCTTTTACAAATTAAATACCAACCAAAGCAGAAAAACAAACCGGAAAAAATCACGGAGTGTTATAATCACCAGTCAGAATGGACTTTTTGTTGGACTACTAAACAATAAAACGGATTTTCATTCCTTTGTAAGAATTTTCTTTGTTTTATTTTCTTTTTTGTAGATGCTACAAAATTAAGCAGATAATTCAACAATTTTGTTTGTAAGGAAAGCAGTAAAGTCGGACGGGGCCTTAATACCCTTCACCACTATGGGTATATTAAACAGTACTATTACCATGAAATTGGATGAAATAAAATATGTGATATATATCCAACTGTGAATCGAATATCAATACGTCATCCTTTGGGCCATGTCTGTACTTCTAGGAAACGCAACTACGTAATTCTATGTTCAATTTCGTACGTTGTGCAAAATTTGATGTCAATCTGAAATATGGAAGTTATATCCAAATATGGAAGTTATATCCAAATATGAACCGATTTCAACGAAACTTATCACAGGTTAGGTTATACTAATTTCAGTACGTTTTGTTCCTATCAGCCATATATTGGATCCTTGGTTCGTCAATTACTTGAAGTCAATCTATAATGAAGGGAATTATATCTAAATCTCAACCGATTTTCTCAAAACTTGACACACATCAGTCCGGACTAAATTCAGTACGCTATTCCAAATTTCGTGCAAATTGAAGGATATATAGGGACTTTGGTGCACCATTTATATGAAATCGGACGAAACTATACGTGGGAGCTATATCTAAATCTGGACCGATTTTTACGAAACTTGGCGGACATCATTCTACGCTCAATTCAGTAAGCTGTGCCAAATTTGGTGTAAATCGAAAGATATATAGGCACTTTGGTGCACCATTTGTATGAAATCGGACGAAACTATATATGGGAGCTATGTCTAAATCTGAACCGATTTTCAAGAAACTTGACACACATCATTCTAGGCCTAATTCAGTACGCTGTGCAAAATTTCGTGGAAATCGAAAGTTATTTAGGGACTTTGTTGCACCATTTACCTTAAATGGGACGAAAATAAATATGGGAGCTATATCAAAATCTGAACCGATATTTCACAATTTCAATAGGGTTCGTCCTTGGATCGATTTTCACTAAATTTAGCAGACATCACTTTAGGCTCAATTCAGCATGTTATGGTAAATTTGGTGCAAATCGAAAGATATATAGGGACTATGGTGCACCATTTACTTGAAATCGGACGAAACTATATATGGGAGCTATATCTAAATCTGGACCGATTTTCACGAAACTTGGCAGACATCATTCTAGGCTCAATTCAGTACGTTGTACCAAATTTCGTGCAAATCGAACGATATTTAAGAACTTTGGTGCACCATTTACCTTAATCGGACGAAAATATATATGGGAGCTATATATACATCTGAATCGACTTTCTCCAATTTCAATAGGGTTCGTCCTTTGGCCAAATGGACGAGCTGTGCCAAATTTCATCCAATTCGAATGATAAATGCGACCTGTACTTTGTTTACAATTTAACATGGACAGACGGACAGACGGACGGACGGACATGCATAAATCGACTTAGAAAGTGATTCTATGCATATTCTCAAAAGGAACCATGGGTCTATCTCGATTCCTTTTGCCTGTTACAAACATATGCACAAAGAAATGAGATATCAGAAAGAAATGAGATATCAGTCTTATATTAGGTTGTGTGGGAACTTCAAACATGAAAAAAATTTCAGCCGGTGTTGCTGACAGCATATGGTTTCCTACTAGATCATTTTTTAATAAATTTATATTAAAAAAAAAGTAGTGACAGTTTGTGGGGAGGTACCAGAGATGATGGACTTATAATCTAGGAATCAACGTGAGCTTTAAATCGACTAAAACTGTTGTGGTGGTATGAGGTCTTATACCTAATTGAGGACTGATATAACTCAAATTTATTTACGCTGAATATAACAAATAGCGAAAATAAGTAGGTATCATTATATGGGGGATAGGCCTAAATGCGAGATATAATTCATATATAGTTCATTCTCAAACCTTACGTTCTAGTTTTTTTATCACGATATTCTCCGCAGGTGGAATAATTACAACGGAGCCTTAGAGCCAAACACAAAACGCGAAACAAATCAGGTAAATATTTTAATATAAAAAGTTAAAAAAGCGTTAAGTTCGGCCTAGCAGATACTTGCAATGATCGTATAGGGAACACATTAAAAGGTGGGCCTATACCGATAATTCTACAAACCGATTTATGTAAACCATTTTGTACACCAAATACAAATTTCAGCAATTTTTATTTTTTGGGGATTCTCCCAAAAATCTGAAAACCTCAAAACGTGGACTGGTAGAGTATAAAATCCTCAAAGTACATAAATTTAGCTAGGAAAGTTATATGAGGCTATGTCTAAAGGAGGACTAGCATTGATTATCTAGTGTAGGAATTAGCGAATATTTGGGTTTATCATTATATGCTGGCCGATATATATATATATGTATATATGCAAAATGTTGGCGATCTATCTTAGCTCGTTTGGATGCTAGAGTGATTACAGCACACATACGTCATATAATTTTACGCTGATCAAGAATTTACCTAATAGGGTCGAAATTGGTAAGGTAAGGGTAAGGAAAGTAGTAAAGTCGGACTAGGCCGACAATGTGGTACCCTTCACCACATACGTATCCTTACAATTTAATGCCAATCGGAGGAACATACTCATGTCTTTCTGCAACCGGACAAACGTTGGGTTTTTACTGCACAATTTACATAAAATCGGAACAAAAAGTATATCTGAACCTATTTTCACGAAACTAAACACACACTGGACTTAATTCATTAAGCTATGCCAAATTTCGTGCAAATCGTATGATATCTAGGGACCTTGGTACACCATTTACATAAAATCGGACGAAAATATTTATGGGAGCTATATCTAAGTCTGACCCGATTTTTGGGAAACTTAACACACATCATTCTAGACCTAAGTAAGTACGCTGTGCCAAATTTCGTACCAATCGCAAGATATATAGGGACTTTGGCACACCATATACATTAAGTCGGACGAAAAAGTTTTTTGTGATTAAAGAGAAGTCCTTATTTTTGATGGCGGGCATGATAACTCCTCACTGGAACATCGGAATCCGATAATTCCAACTGTGTTAGAAAGAGTACATGTGAGTACATGACCTTTGAAAAAATATTTTTGATGCTGACACAATAAATCGGCTATATTTTCAAGAGTTCTTGAGATTTTCACTTGAAATTTTGTAGGGACATTCTTGAATTAGTGTAGAATTAAATCAAAAAAAAAAATTGACCCGAGAATGGGGGGGTCCCCTTAGGTTGCTGCCTGGTTCATGCTTACGAATACACACACATATATACGCTCCTACTACAAATTCTGCCAGGTTCTATTGTTCTACAGTTACTAATTAAAACCAAAAGAATTAAAAAAACTCTGAGCCATTTACACACTAATTAAAATATAAAACTGCTAAGACTTTAACCACATTTTATGTTTAAATTAAGTGTACGCGAGCGAGTGAGCGAACAAGTGACTCAGGGAAGCGTGATGCTACCGAGCATGTCGAAACAAGCCAAACATTTCGTTAATGAAATGCAAACTATTATTTAACATTCAGCGGTTGTTGTCTGTCATTCATTCATTCACTTAGATAGTTAGCAGTGCTTGTGCATTGTTATGTTTCAGATTTTTTTTTTTTTTTTTTTTTTTTTTTTTTGGCTTTGTCTCATTTTTATTTTTAGTGACTCTACGTTGACAGTTTGGCTTAACAATCTTCCGGTTTGTTTGACATTTTCTGCCACAGCCGTTTATGTGTATTTTGGAACATTTTCCATATGAATATAAATGAGAGCTGTTTGAAATATTAGCTGAGAAAAAAAGAATATCCGGCAGCAGTGTCACCTCTTGACTTCATTCATTATGGACTAATATTCTGGTGGGAGAGAACAGATAATTGTAATGTGTTCTTTCTTTTATCACCCATACCATCCCATTACATTATTTGCACTATAGCTATCAACTGTCATAAATAGCCACATGAATGTTTCATCTAATCATTGACACACAATTGAAAACAATTACTAGTTATCACAATGTCGTGATCAATGTTTTCAATTGTGTGTCAATGATTAGATGAAACATTCATGTGGCTATTTATGACAGTTGACAAGATAAACACCGAAAATCCTCAAAATATGCCTTCCCCCCAGGGCCTAGTCTAGTTGCTAGTTGGCAAATAAACCGCCTAAAAAGGAATCACTTTTCTGTCATCGGTTTTGTGACTTATGGCTCTTAGCTAGTTTTGGTATATGGTAACTACTTGGTGGTTGGTCGCCGTCCTGCCTTTAAGAGGGAGGACATGCATCACATTATACGCACATGTTGTTACTACTTACTAGTACCATTACAACAACAACTACTACTACTGTTCCGACCATCACACTTCAAAGTTCTCGAAAATGTACAGTCAGTGGGTGGTGATATATCACGGCGGCACTATGCTGAACTTGAGGATGTATAAACGAGAAAGGAAAAGTTCAAATTTTATTAAAAATTGTTTATGAGTGAAATCGACAGAAACTGATTTAACGCAAACTTGGCAAGCATCATTTTTAGGCTTGAAATGTAATATACTCCACTTCGAACGGAAAATTAGGAGGAAAATATAGTATATATAACAACAAATTAAGAAAAGATCAAAAGGTCCGGACGGCCCGGCAATATGAAATCCTTCACCACATTAGGTTCATACGAGAGATGCTAATATATGCAATGTCCTGCAGATAGACCAACCATAGAGAAATGGAGGACCATTGCAATTGAATCGAGTGAAAGTGTGTGATCTACATAGATATTTTTGAACTAATTTAAAACGACCCATACATATTCCAATCTGAAATCTATGAAAAATTACATGTCAATCGGGCAGACATGGATTCTTTGGTGTACAATTTTCTATAAAATCGAGTTAATTTATGTATAACAGCAACCTTTACAAACAGCATTTGTCATGCGGCAGCACTGTGCACTGTCCACTATTTAATCTCGCTGGGAGAATCATTTAATATTTGTTGCAAAAATTGCATGAACTCTTTGGTGCACCATTTACCTTAAATCGGACGAAAATATACATGGGAGCTATATCTAAATCTGAACCGATTTTCACGAAATTTAACATACATCTTTCTAGATTTAATTCAGTACGCTATGCCAAATTTTATTAATTCAGTGCGATATACCAAATTTTCGTAGAGATCGAAGGATATATAGAGACTTTGGCGCAGCATTTATCCGAAACGATAGTCTTCCCTGCCTTACCCCTCGGCAAAAAATGTCATACATTCCCCAATAAAAAATAGTTGTTTAAAAAAAAATAAATAAATAAACAAGTAAAAAGCGTTAAGTTCAGCCGGACCGAACTTTGGATACCCTCCACCATAGATATACTGACAGGTACTAGAAATGAAAATATAGGGAACATACCAAAAAGTTGACCTCTACCGACATTTCTAAAAATGGGTTATGTCAACCATAATACAAATTTCAGAAATTTTTAATGGATAATTGTACCTTCAGCCTTATGGCTGATGAGGGTGTAGCATACACTTTAGCACCAAATACGTTTCAGAAAATTTAGATTTCATTCAAACTTTGCCCATCTTATGATTTCTTCCAAACTTAGTTCAAATTCGAAGATGGGATGGTCCACTTCTTTTGGAAACTTCACACAGGGGCTAGGCCTAAATGCGGTTATAGTTCATTATCGAACGTTACGTTCTAATTTTTTTATCTCATCCGCATGATGAAATGATTACAACAGAGTCTTAGAACCAAACTCAAAACGCGGAATAAATCATATAACTATTTTAATATAAATAATATTAATAATTTTTGGTAGGGAGATTTGTTACTATATATGACTAAAAAATACCAAATTGCAGCAAATTCGGTTGAAAAACGCGCTCAAGAACCCCAAAATACCGAAAATTGGGGGTACCCTTATATGGGGGCTATCCGAAGAATGGACCTATATTCATAATTTTTTGTGGAGATATTTAGTACCTATTAAGAACTCAAAAAAATCGATCAAAATCCCCAAAATACTGAAAATTATGACGTACGTTATAAGGGGTCTACCAGAAAAAGTGGACCTATATTTATATTTTTTTGTGGAGACATTTAGTACCCAATAAGAACCCAGTGTAGCAAATTTTAGCGAATTCGGTTGAAAAACGCTCTACAGAACCCCAAAATACCGAAAATTGGGGGGTACCCTTATATGGGAGCTATGCCTAAACGTGGACCATCTACGAACTTGACCTGCCTGCAGACAAAAGACTCTATGCAAACTTTTGGCGATCTATCTCAATTCGTTTAGACGCTAGAGGGATTAAAACAGACAGACGGACATGCTTAGATCGTCATAGAATTTTAGGCTGATCAAGAATATATATACTTTATAGGGTCGGAAATGTTTATTTCGATGAGTTTCAAACGGAAAAACAAAATTAATATACCCTCCATACTATGGTGGAGGGTATAATAAAACAACAAACTGGGATTCAGCCTGACAATTTTGCAAA
>NW_026886280.1:0-78035 GCF_032173495.1 Musca vetustissima
CAAATTTGTTCATATACTTTTAAATATTTTTCATTGTAACTTGAATTGTTGAATAGCGTAGAAGGGTCTACAATTGTAAGTTTTGATATATTTTCATTTTCAATCTGTAACCTAAAATTATATTTTAGTGAATAAACCTGACTATATTCGGATGTTTATCAAAGGCCCTTGCTGTTTTTTCTTACGCTATTAACACTCCCTCTAGCTCGTCTATAAAGACTCCCTCCAGCTCGTCTATAAGGACTCCCTCCAGCTCGTCTATAAAGACTCCCTATAGCTCGTATATTAAGACTCCCTCCAGCTCGTCTATATAGACTCCCTTCTGCTCGTCCATAAAGATTCCCTTTAGCCCATCTATAAAGACTCCCTTCAGCCGTCTGTAAAGACTCTCTTCAGCTCGTCTATAAAAATTCCCCTCAACTCCCTACACAGACTACCTGCGGATCGTATATAAAGATTCCCTTCAGTTAGTCTATACATAATAAATTTACTCTCGTCTATAAATAATTTTACTCTCTACAAAGACTCCATTCAAATCTTCTATGAAGACTTCATTCGACTCGTGTAGGGAGAATATCTTTTCCTGCTAGAAAACATACCAATTTCTTCATCTCGTCTGTAAAGACTCATATGAAGGTTTCTTTCGACACTCCCATTGCCCCTTTTGCTCGCCGAAAAGATTTCCTTCATCTCGTCTATAGAAGTTCTATTCACACTGTATGGAGCCTTTTATGTCTCATCTGCACAGACACCTTTCTTTCGATTGTAGAACTACATGTTGTTCGTATTTGAGACTCGATTTCACTCGTCTATTGACACTCATTTTCGTTCATCTATGGAGCTTTTTTTTCGCCTGGCTGCTTGTTCGTAAAGACTCCTTTCAGTTAGTCCATAAAGACCCCTCTCAGCTCATTTATAAGGATTCTATAGTGTTGAACAGGTGAACCTTTCCCGAATAATTTTTCCTATGTGAAAATATTTCAGCCAACCTGATTGCAAATAGAATAGTCCATTCAAAAGTCGCTATTATAATATTTTAAAATAATTTGATTTGTTTCACCTCTTCAAAAGTCTGTCATTAATTATCTGTACATTTGTCAAGTGCTAAATATAAACGAACACCCACTTCAATCATAGTGTAATTTATGAAAACACTTCATAGTGCACAAAATTAGACATTCCCTTTCATCTACAATCCCTTTAAACAAATGACCCTTTAGTTACTACCTCCACCCATACCCATAATGTCAATCTGATAATGAAGCTGTCTATCACCATGTCTTTTGCTGTGATTCATCTACATCATTATTTGACCGCTTGTGCGCCTCTACGGTGGGATAGTATCTGTAAGGCACCTGAAGGCGGTTAGTTGTTTTGCTGCCAATGTTGTGGATGTGTGGCATGTAATTGCACGAAGACCTTGACATTGGTCAAATCAAAGCCCTGAATGGATGGCACAAAGGATGACTGTCCCAAATAACAATTACATTGATAAAACACAACACTATCTGAGATTTATTTTCGACACGTTGATTCTAATTTGAGGACAATGAATGAACCGATGACAGTCTAATGTAATTTTTTGGGGTCACCAGTTACGCCGTTCGGCCAAATTTTAGGCAGGGCAAATAAAAAGATTTTCTTTGAAATATTTTCCTATTTGCCAATTTGATTCTACATCTACGTGAAGAATATAGTCTTCTCTATAGACGAGCGAAAAGGAGTCTCTATAGACGAGTAATTCAGGACTACCGCATATACAAGATTACTGGAAGATTTGACTGAACACATTTTGTGAAAGCATGAAAAATACATTTTTTTCTGGAATATCTGAATCTGGTTTGTATATTTTTTCAAGATTGGCATAGGCTTAGCTAAAAAAACAATAATTTACAAATATGCCGAAGAAAGTGTTAATTGGCAAAGACCTTCATTTTTAAGTGTCTCAACTCATTTCTAGTTCCAATCATATGACACAAAAAAAAATGATATCAAAAATATTTCACCGAAATTCTAATCACGTTTTTGTTTTGAGTGAAATTGAACCGCCATTGGCATAACACTTTTCATTCGTAACAGAATAAAGGCCACAACCGAAGTGATATTTAAATTAATTGTCTTCTACTATTTCTATTTTTTGTAAGGGTATGTGTGTTCTATTTGATTGCATAAAACGAAGAATGGATTGTAAATGGTTATTTCTTCGAATGGGGTTTCTGGATGTAGCAGAAAAACTGTGTAAATATAAATGGCAAATAAATAAAATGTGACAGCGGGCTAATGGTTTCAACATTTAGTTTTTTTCGGAAGCACAAAACGATGAACAATATTAAAAGCTAACACGATTAATGATCTCTAAATGTCACGAACAGCAAAAAGGCAAACCAAATAATATTAAGTTTGATATATTGAATTGCAATATTAATATGTTACGAATTCAAATAACAAATAAAAAAAAAAGAAAATGTGTCAACTACTATAGCCCTATAAATACTTCTTTCTCCTGTCATTTTTTATTCATCTCGTATTTAAGGACTCTCTCCTTCAGCTCTCCTATAGAGACTCCATTAAGTACTTCAGTACTTTGATCTACAAGTATTCACTTCGTTCATTGACGAAGTGAATCCCTATAGATAATCTATAGAAAGTCATGTATAAAGACTCTTACCAGCTCGCATATAGACACAATCTTCAAATCGCAACCTTCAAATTGCCCTTCAGATCGTCTATAAAGACTCACTTCAGCTCGTCTATAAAGACTCACTTCAGCTCGTCTATAAAGACTCACTTCAGCTCGTCTATAAAGACTCACTTCAGCTCGTCTATAAAGACTCACTTCAGCTCGTCTATAAAGACTCACTTCAGCTCGTCTATAAAGACTCACTTCAGCTCGTCTATAAAGACTCACTTCAGCTCGTCTATAAAGACTCACTTCAGCTCGTCTATAAAGACTCACTTCAGCTCGTCTATAAAGACTCACTTCAGCTCGTCTATAAAGACTCACTTCAGCTCGTCCATAAAGACTCACTTCAGCTCGTCTATAAAGACTCACTTCAGCTCGTCTATAAAGACTCACTTCAGCTCGTCTATAAAGACTCACTTCAGCTCGTCTATAAAGACTCACTTCAGCTCGTCTATAAAGACTCACTTCAGCTCGTCTATAAAGACTCACTTCAGCTCGTCTATAAAGACTCACTTCAGCTCGTCTATAAAGACTCACTTCAGCTCGTCTATAAAGACTCCATTCAGCTAGTCTATAAAGACTCCATTCAGCTAGTCTATAAAGACTCATCTATAAAGAATCCCTTAAGCTCTTCAGCTATAAAGACACCCTTTCGCACGTCTATATCGCTCGATTATGAAGAATTTCCTTTTTACGGGTCTTTGGCAATACTTTTGCAAGCCTAAAGAGCTAAGTGTTTACAATGTCGTAAATGAAATACATAATTGGGAATAAAAATAGAGTTGATCCATTTCAGTGTCATATTAAACAAAACTAACGGTTGGAACTAATGCCAAATTAACACTAGAACGCCGAAGGCAGTCATTTTGACCGCTTTCCAATTTCAAGTACAAAAGCAACTGTGCATTTAATGACACTTTTTTTTAAATATGGTGACTTTTTGTACCTCATATAATTACGTTTATTATAAAAAATTACCAAATTTAAAAAAAAAGTGTCATTAAATGCACAGTTGCTTTTGTACTTGAAATTGGAAATCGGTCAAAATGACCGCCTTCGGCGTTCTAGTGTTAAATAAAACTCGGCAAGGGACATAGGTGGCGTATACATGTTGATAGTAGTGATACGCAACCAGTGACAATATATAAGACTTATTATTATTTTAGGTATTATAATTATTATTAAATGAGTTATAATCAGTTTTTTAGGAAATTCTCGGCCATAGAAATATGCTTCGAATAAGTAGAATTCAAGATTTAACTGCAACAATAAAATGAAATGCGACAAAGAAAATTCATATAGACGAAAAATATTGAGATACGAGAAATCTTTGCCAAAAAAGCCGAGAGACGCTGGGAGCTAATCGAGTGGTTTATTCGGAAACAAAAATTTTAAATATTATGGGCTTAACGTAAATCTATTGTTATAATATTGACATTAAAGCTCAATCAAATATCAGGAAGCTAACAAAAATGAGGAGATGATGGGGCATACGGTCAATAAGGACTATTACCTGCTAGTTATATGTACCGGACTGACTCGAAGCAGGATTTCGACCAGAGGCTGTCATCCCAACAAATGCATGTATGTGCAAGTTATTTTTGTTATGGGAGTGGCATAATAATCATGCTTCCTAGATCGGACTGTCAGCTAACGACAGATTATGTGAGTCTAAGAAGTATGATGTTCCCAGCGATTCAAGAAGCCAAGCTAACCGAGAACTGTAGCTTACAGCGTTGCAATAGTTCACAATGTTGTGTGAAAGTGCCGTACTAGAAGCAGAGGTGGGAGACTGGCATTGTCATTACAACACTCTGTATTTGAATAGCAGACAAGTATGGAACTGCCAAGATAGAGGTACTTAATGTTTAAATACCGGAGATGAATACTGTGCACCGTGTTATTTACAGGATATTAGGCAACGTTCAGAAGGTTATAAATTCCTGGTATTAGGGGATTTCAATGCACATCATTAGTTATGACATGCCATGGTAGGTAATTACCAGAGGGGTACAACGCTAGCAGAGCAAATATATAGAATGACAAGATGCCATACGCAGAGGAAAAATACCTGCCGAAATGCCGCCCTGAGAACTGCTATAGGAGAGATCATTATGAACTAAAGAGAGAACATTTAAATCAAGAGACAGGTTTTTAGCAGCATTCATACAGATAGAGTCCCCTAGGCGATTGAACCATGGACCATATATATGCTATACTCGAAGACTATCCATCCACAGAATCTGAGAAGAAACTACTGCCTAGACTGACTATAGTAGACTTAACACTGCTAAAATTTGGATGCGGAAATCGCCTATATAATTACACGATACCAAAAAAATGCCCTGTACTTGTCCATGTATTCTTGTGAACATAGTGCAGGTCGTATTAAAGATCCAATTTTGATAAAATTTGTCACAAGTCGCTTATTTGGCCCCTATTGAAATTGAGAATAATCAGTTGAGATTTAGATATAGCTCCCATATATATTTTCGTCCGATTTTATCTAAAAGGAGCATTGAACTCAAAATATTTGACCGATTGAGACAGAACTTTGCACAACGTACTGAATTAGGTTCCGTTTGATGTCTGTTAAGTTTGTTGAAATCGGTTCAGATTTATATATAACTCCCATATATAGTTTCGTCCGATTTTAAGTAAATGGCGCATCAAAGACCCAAAGTTAGGCCGACGTACTGATGTTGGTATAACCTAATGTGTGGAAAGTTTCGTTGAAATCTGTTCAGATTTAAATAGAGCTCTCACATATATTTTCATCCGATTTTATGAAATGGTGCACCAAAGACCCAAAATTAGACTTAACGTGTATCAAGTTTTTTTTAAAATCGAATGAGAAATTTCTTATATGTCTTTGTGTGTCCTTTGCGTCCTTAATTTATTGAACCGGACTCCAATTATCACAAGATATGATTTTTCATCCTCTTAATATTCTACAAAACAGTTGATCAGAAGATTTTATGTGGGGTCTTCAAAGACGACAATTCGGTATTTTAACGTTTTATTGGTCTATTCCAGGGCTGTCCACACTAATACATGCAAATGTTTGTTATTGTATTTGTTTCAAATACACAATTTCAAATTTATATTTCTCTCTTATTAAACTGTGAGAAAAATTGTAGAAACTTGTATTTCAAATTTTAAGACAGAAAAACATTTTGTATTCAATGCAAATATGCTTGTTAATGATATATTTTCCTATATAACGATAGATTTGCTTCTGTTTCACCAATCCCCATTGTATTGGTCACATATTTCGACTTTTTCTGAACTAATTTTTGGCAAAAATTTCCTAATTTTTTCGTTCAGTGTATGAAAACAAAAAGGAATGAATGACAATTTTGAAAATATTTTTTATTTTCAAATTTTTCTATTTTTATCATTGTGTGTGTGAGAGTTTTGACACACACCGACAGCCCATGGGACCTATTTTGGGCACTGCTGGTCTATTCTCAATTTTACCCGCTTCTTGTCACTAAAACCATTTATGTATGTATTTCACTACATTCAGTACACATTCCTTATTATGTACAACGGTCGGATTCATCCGAATTATTTTCTAAATACGTATGCCAAATACATCAGAAAATGAATTTTGAGGCAAAAAGAACCGGTTTTCTAAATGTGCGTGTTATAAACATCCGAACGCAATGTTAATGTTGTAGCTGCTTCCAATGATTTGTTGCCGCAAAAACAAGCCATTGTGACTATAATGCACTGTCTCGATCTGACTAATATCGTATTTTGTTAAGCTGATGTTTTATGGGGAAAAATTTTCCAAGGCTATGAATTTTGGTCCTCCTAATTCTCCGATATATGCATTTTTAGTATTATAGAACTTTTGAACACAATTTTAACCTGAGTGCTATTTTGAATGCTCTAACCCAATACCAATGGAACTACATTTGCATATTTAGCTGTCATATATATTCCCTTCACATCTATTCATATTTTTGTTGGTGTTGTGTCTAGCAGATAACACTGAATCCCATGACTTCAGTTTATAATAGCCACATGCAGATGCAGCTCAACTCAAGACAATTTCTGACAACAAACAAGTTATCATCATAATTATGTAAATGGGTTTGTCGGTCGGTCGTTTGTTCGTTCGTACATGGTGTATGGCATGATGTACTTGTTATTGTTGCTGTTTGAGTTCTCTTTTGTATAAATATATGTTTTTTTGCGTAGGTTGTTGTCATGGTTAGGAGTCTGACAGTGAATACTACTGTGACTGAGAATGAGAAACGAGAATGAAAAAGTAACAATCGCAATAGATACCAACACACACACTTAAACTCAGGAGACCTCGAAAGACTGTATGATTTCTCATACACACTAACAGTGATATCCTAACACTTTGTTTGCCCACCTACTACCTTTACACATGTGGCCTCTATCTCAACGGTTAGCTCGTTAATGTGAAGTATTACACATACAGGGCACGTAATGACTATATCTTTTTCCTTTTTTTTCTTCTTTCCAGAACAAAGGAATCTTTACAACAAAGCATACAAAATAATAATACAAAATAAGTTCAAGCAAATGATGAGGGATAAAAGCAATAATGTGGAAATCAAATATTGAAGCGAAGCATCTGAATGAAATACAAAAATATGAATACCTATATATTTTTTTCTTTTGCTTTTCTCAGCTGAGGTTTTCAATATATTGTTGGTGGTTTCTTTATGAAAATCAGATCTCTCAAAAACTATTGAGCTGTGTTGCAATGCTACTTCAAGTGAATTTCTTATAATATTTTCCAATCGAATCGAGATAGGTAAAGTTAACACTTTTTGAATGAAACTATTTTCATTTAATAACAAAAATCGTTTTGTAACAAGAATTAGAAGTTCGATATGTTCGCAGAAAAAACAGTTGGCAAAAGAAACTTTTGAACATTTTCATACAATACTTTATCTAATTAGTATAACATTTAATATAATGGGAATACACGCAGGTGTTAATGGCCGGGAAGATTCCAACCACAACAATATTATGTATAAGGTATACATACATATTATATTAGGGACTTATTTTCATTTGAGTGTTTGACATAATTTTTATTTTATGTATTCACATTGACTTAATCATCTTTGGAATTTGTTTAGTTTTTATAACTGAAAGTTCTGATTATATCACAGACAAAATCTTCATCTTCATCCTTTTTTCTTGGAAATTTCACGTTCTGCCAAAAGTATACGTTCTGACATAAATTATACGCCAGGGTTGCCTCATGTTGTGAATGATACGTCAATGTGTATTTATGATGGTTCTCCATCAATAACGATTCCGAAATGTCAATTGATAACATTTTGCAGGCATTAGGGTTATAGACACCAAGTATATAGTTATAATCCTAAATATTCCTAAAGGCTTCTTCATAAAAATGTGGTAAAAATGTTCAACTTTGTTATGAAATGAATATATTTACACATGACATAATGAGATTTACACAGTATATCATGGTATGTCCTGAAAGTAACCTAAGCTAGATATACTTTTATAATTTCTTAAGCACCTCACATAAGACGTGCATTTTTTAAAAATATAAGCGAAGCAAGTCATTTGAAAAGAGGATATGTTTAAGGCATGTTTATCAGATTTAATATCTCTTAAATTGTTCGCTGATTGCGTTTTTGCCTTCAAGCTCACAGTGTAACCATACATTTTCTTAACATTAATTAATTGCATGTGGAAATGTGTTTTTATCGACCTTTGTGGTATCAGCACTACCATTACAAGATGTACTTCAAATTACAAATTTAAATGTCAACTCATACATGTCAAAAAAAACAGAAGGACCATCGAGAGGGCTCAGACTTCAGCTGTTTCTTTTTTCATCGCATTATGGGAAAATTTCAATTTGATTTTAATTAAATTCACAAATACAACACCATTCAATGTAATTAAATTTTTACCACAGCTTCCGACAGCCATTTTCGACTGCTTTTTGTACTCTACTAAGAAAACCCACACGAGAAGAATCGACAGACAATGTGTGTAATGTGATGTGTGTTTGAGAGTGTGTCTGCTAAAAAAAAAATATTAAAAAGTCCACGCCTTAAGGTCTGCAAAAAATAGTTTCTACAATACCACACCTTAAGGTTTGCTATAAAAAATAATTTTTAAAAAATACCTGCCTTAAGGTCTGCAAAAAATAGTTTTTTAAAATAGCCACGTCTTTTAGAAATATCTAAGCCTTAGCGATATTTGAAAAAAATTGTTTTTTAAAGGTCAGCTATAAAAAATAATTTTTAAAAAGTTCATGGAAAAATAATTTGTCCTCTGCGTCTTATAGATTTTGACAATAGGTATAGGTTCAGTAAAACTTCGTTCTCTGCGGCGTATACATTATTACAATACGTATACGTTCAAATAAACCGCTTATCATGTTTTCCTATTCTATTAATAATTCAACAAACATTAAATAGAATGGTTTATTAATTTTATTTTACACACACTCACACAACAACAAATGTGACCTCATTTCATAATCTCAGTCAACGACTATGAAATTTTCTAAGAAAAATGGCTTCCTTTCGGTAGGCTTCTACTGAAATTTGAAAATTCATTCTAGGTAATATTTGTTTAGATAACAACACTTTATTTAATATTTATAAGAAATGCTTTATATCTCGACATAAATTTAGCCTTTAAAGCAAATGAATTTCATGGTAGAATGTTTTAATATGATAAACCAAAATAGTTTATGGTTCTTCCAATGAAAAAAATTAACTCAAACGACAACAATGAACCCAAAACAACAACATCAGTCGAAAAACTCTTTTCATTAAGATATGAAGCTCTTCTCAACCCCTCTACATAGGCAAAAGGGCCGTGATCGTGTCGTGATTCTTCTCTTTTAACCTAAAACATCTTAAAACTTGTTGGTTAAGGGGACCCCCCCATTCTCAGGGTCAAAATTTTTTTTTTGATTTAATTCGATTCTACACTAATTCAAGAATGTCCCTACAAAATTTCTAGTAAAAATCTCAAGAACTCTTGAAAATATAGCCCATTTATTGTGTCAGCATCAAGTGACGGCTAAAGGGCTTCTCAAACTTTAAACGCGTTTTTCTCTATTGCGAATGGCGGGCACGATAACTCAAAAACTAATAACCCAATCGATTCCAAATTTTTCATACGAGAGCCAGATATGTACTCTTTCTAACACCGTTGGAATTTTCGGATTCCGATGTTCCAGTGAAGAGTTATCATGCCCGCCATCAAAAATAAGGGCATTTCTTTAATTACAAAAAACAACAACAAAACAATAACAAATATTTTTTGTAAATTATTTTTCTTCTCTTTTAAATCTTGAAATATATATGTGCAAAGTTACAAACCTTAACAAGTATTGGTATTGATTTACCAGCCCATTGAAAATCTTGAAAAATTAAAATCGAGAATGGGTGGGGTTCCCTTAAGTCATCTCCTTGTCAAAAAACAATCATGATAATTTTCAACATTTCTTTTTCTTTTATCTACAAACTAACGGACCCAGATATCGGTTTCAGCATTTTATGGATTTTCATGGAATGTAAAATTTTCCCACTAAACATGATCGATATTGGTTAAATTTTTAGGGAATCTTCATATAACGCTACATCGCAAATGTCGGCATTTTGGGGAGCTTGGGCAGGTGTTTTAACCAAATTAGCTGTAATTTTATATTAGAAAATCTTCCTAGCAAAAATTTATCAACATTGGCCCATGTTTCTGGATAGTCCCCATATAATGGTAATCCCCATTGTACGGATTTTGGGTACGTTTTTTTTAACCAAATTGGCTCTAATTCGATTTTTAAGGTTCTCAAATCTTCTTACTAGCAAATGATCAAAATTAGTCCATCTTTAGGGAATGTTTTTTGGTTTGGGCATGTTTTTCCACGAAATCGTTCCAATTTGATTTTCCTAAGTGGACCCAGACTGTTCATACCCTTCTCCACACTGTGGTACAGGATATTATGTATTTGTGCATATGTTTGTAACAGGCCAAAGGAAACGAGATAGACACATGGTTCCTTTTGAGAATATGCATAGAATCACTTTTTAAGTCGTCCGTCCGTCCATATATTTTTTGTTAACAAAGTCGCCTTTACAGGTCGCCTTTATGATCCGATTTGGACGAAATTTGGCACAGTTCACTTATTTGGCCCAAGGACGAACCCTATTGAAATTGGGAAAAATCGGTTCAGATTTAGAATTAAGTCTAGAACGATGCGTGTAAAATTTCGTGAAAATCGGTTCAGATTTAGATATAGCTCCCATATATATTTTCGTCCGATTTTAGGTAAATAGTGCACCAAAGTCCCTATATATCCTTCGATTTGCCCGAAATATGGCATAGCATACTGAATTAAGTCTAAAAAGATGTGTGTTAAATTTCGTGAAAATCGGTTCAGATTTAGATATAGCTCCCATATATATTTTCGTCCAATTTTTGGTAAATAGTGCACCAAAGTCCCTATATATCCTTCGATTTGCACGAAATTTGGCATAGCGTATTGAATTAGGTCTAGAACGATGTGTTCAGATTTAGATATAGCTCCCATATATAGTGACCGATTTTATGTAAATGGTGCAACAAAGACCCTATATATCCTTCGATTTGCACGAAATTTGGGATAGGGTACTGAATTAAGTCTAGAACGATGTGAGTTAAATTTCGTGAAAATCGGTTCAGATTTAGATATAGCTCCCATATATATTTTCGTCCGATTTTATGTAAATGGTGCAACAGATACCCTATATCCTTCGATAACTGAATTAGGTCTAGAAAGATGTGTTTTAAATTTCGAGAAACTCTGTTCAGATTTAGATATAGCTCCCATATATATTTTCGTCCTATTTAACAATTTACCTTAAATAGGACGAAAATATATATATACAAAGTCACTATATATCGTTCGATTTCCACGAAATTTGGCACAGCGTACTGAATTAAGACTAAAATGATGTGTGCTAAGTTTCGTGAAAATCGGTTCAGATTTAGATATAGCTCCCATATATATTTTCGTCCAATTTTTGGTAAATAGTGCACCAAAGTCCCTATATATCCTTCGATTTGCACGAAATTTGGCATAGCGTATTGAATTAGGTCTAGAACGATGTGTTCAGATTTAGATATAGCCCCCATATATGGTGACCGATTTTATGTAAATGGTGCAACAAAGACCCTATATATCCTTCGATTTGCACGAAATTTGGGATAGGGTACTGAATTAAGTCTAGAACGATGTGAGTTAAATTTTGTGAAAATCGGTTCAGATTTAGATATAGCTCCCATATATATTTTCGTCCGATTTTTTGTAAATGGTGCACCAAGGTCCCTATATATCCTTCGATTTGCACGAAATTTGGATTTATAAGTATATGAAGAACTCAAAATATGGGCGAATGCACAAAACATACTGAAATAGGTGTAAACTGGCATGTGACTAGTTTCGATGAACTCAGTTCAGATTTCGATATTTTGCTTTACATTTATTGATCCTCTTTCACCTGTTCATCTTTGAAGGATTTTATTCTTAAAAAAATTTGCATTTCAGATATATGTATGTCACAAAAAATGTTCCTATTTCTTTTGCCACGTATTATGTTAAATTTTTCTTAAATGTACGTTTTCTTTTCAATGAAACCCCAAAAGTATGCTAAGGAAAACTAAATGAAAGTTGTGTGAAGGGTTTTAGTTTTTAGCACAGCCAGGAAGCATAAAATATTTTGCGTTTAAGTTTACTTTATAGGCCAGAGCGGCACATATAGACACAGGCAACACCCACATTTAGGTTTAAACATTGAGCATAGTTAAAGCTAATGGTTTTTAATGTTGGGGGTTTCTGTTACTTTTGAAACTTATGTCTCTACTTACACAATTTGCTTCGGCTACTTTATCTGGTTGTCGGTTCTTAGCCTTGTATATTTATGTAATTTTTCTTACGTTTCATTTTTGTTGTTAACTTATGACCCCTTTTTCTTGTATAAAAGTTGAGAATGTTTGCGGGAGACGACGAGATACTTGTTTCACATTTCATGTTGGTGTCATTTTGGAGCATCAAGTCTCATCATAGCTTAGAAACATCAGTTACGTTAGATTTTCTCCCCAGGGTAATTTACAGAGACTAGTTCAGGTTTTTACTTGAATAAGGAATGTTTTTTTCGGATCGGAGGGACCACCTCAGAGCCTTAAATCATCTTAATGTTGACTTAATAATTTCTTGTTGTTTGATCATAGCATGTGAAATGACAAATAACACTATGTCACCACACTGTGGTACAGGGTATTATGTCTTTGTGCATATGTTTGTAACAGGCAAAAGGAAACGAGATAGACCCATGGTTCCTTTTGAGAATATGCATAGAATCACTTTCTGAGTCGATTTATGCATGTCCGTCTGTCGTCCGTCCGTCCATGTATTTTTGTTAACAAAGTACAGGTCGCATTTGCGATCCGATTTCGATGAAATTTGGCATAGGTCACTTATTTGGCCCAAGGACGAACCCTATTGAAAGTGGGAAAAATCGGTCCAGATTTAGATATAGCTCCCATATATATTTTCGTCCGATTTAAGGTAAATGGAGCACCAATGTACCTATATATGTTTCGATTTGCACAAAATGTAGCATAGCATACTGAATCAAGTCTAGAACGATGTGTGTAAAATTTCTTGAAAATCGGTTCAGATTTAGATATAGCTTCCATATATATTTTTGTCCGATTTTATGTAAATGGTGCACCAAAGTCTCTATATATCTTTCGATTTGCACGAATTTTGGTATAGGGTACTGAATTAAGTCTAGAATGATGTTGCTAAGCTTAGTAAAAAGATCCATAGATAGGCCGATTTACACAACGTACTGATGTAATATAAATTAGTCTCTGGCAAGTTTCCCTGAAATCGGTTCAGATATAGGTTAGAATACATATGTAGAATATATCATATAGTCGGCCCAGTCCGACTTTACTGCTTTCCTTACTGGTTTGAAATTGGTGCAGATGTGGACATAGCTTCCATATTTATTTCGAACAGGTCAGATTGCGATTAAATTTTGAACAGAGGGTCATATCGAATAGCGTGTACCAAGTTTGATATAAATCGATATATATCAAACTGAATGCCTGAATGAAATTTAATTTATCATAGTTTGTGGAAAGGGATGTGTATGGATTGATGTTAGTCGGTTCACTTATAGATAAAAATCACATATTTGAGTTCGTTAAATTTCATATCAATGTCCCTTCGCAAAGACGACGTCTATTAGGATACATATCTAGAATATACCCAAAGTGGTGAAGGGTATCATATAGTCGGCCCAGTCCGACTTTACTACTTTTCTTACTGGTTTATAGAATGTATATTAAAATTATTAACTGAATATATTATTCCATTTATAAAAGATATTCCATTTTTTAATATTTTATTTATAATCGACCTATTTCAAAGACTCATCAGTTCTCAAATTTAACATTCTTGGCCATCCTACCAAAAATCGACAATCTTTTTTGATTATTTAATTTTTTATTAAATTTCAGTTTTTAATTTCTAATTCCTCTCCCTGCAGAATTGACACCAAAAAAAATCTAATTGAAATTGACGACCCCCCATAAAATGTGACTCTGAGTGCTGATTTGTTTTCCTCTGCCAACATCTTACCTGGATTAATTAATTTTTTTAATTATTTAGAGAATAATTAAAAATTAATTGTTAATCTTGTAAAGCTTTCCAAATCGATTACAAAATATCCTTTAATGAATGTAGTTTCTAATGTTCTCAATTCTATATGTTTACTGGTTTGTTTTTCTGTTTAAGGACTTGAGATAAAAGAAATTTATTTTAATGATTTCTTCGACTTCCTAATAAACTCAAGTCTCAAATGATTTAGAAAATTGAGACATACGTTTGAAAAATAAAAAACCACACGCCAATAATCTAAAACCACTTGATTTTCCATATTTTCTTGTTATGACCATAAAATACCGGGATTGTTCTCCAATGTCAATAATAAAAAACTGCACATTAAATTTATTGGCATTTTATGGTTGATGTCTGTTTTTTTGTCGTAATTGCTTGACATTGAATATGAAAGCGTCAAAAGGAAATGGAAAACGTAGGAAAGCACTCTAAAGACAACCTTACCACCTTTGGAGAATACTTAAGTTGAGTCCTCCCACTTATCCGCATAACAACTGGGTGGTGGCAATGATCCCAACCATCACCTTTGACATAAATGAAATAGACAAATGTCAACGATTTTAAAGATTATTCTTACAACTTCCTTGAAAAACACACACACAACAACAACTAAGGTATGGAATGCGTCTTCCCATTGATGACTACAGTGTCATTTTCATAACATATGATTGACATTTACATTATGTATATGCCAACATTTATTTTAGTTTAAAATTAATGCCCTAGAAAAGTGCGGAAGAAAGAAAGCAAAACACAAAGGAGGAAAAAACAACAACAACATAAGAAAGATAGGAAGCTGTCATCATAAATACAAAAAACCCACATATTAATATGGAGGAAGCTTTGGCATTTGTCGCCAAAGGAATTGATATGTTTGCAGGAGGATGTAGGTGACGATGTCCCTTTCAGCAAAATGTAAATTGATGAATGTCAAAAGGAAGCACCATTTCAAATTGAGCCATTTTTGAAAAAAAAAATTATAGCGTAGAAATACACCTAAAAGGAAATGCGTTTATAGACATTTGTAAGGCGTTTCCCATAACCAGTCTATTTAACAGAATTCTTATAATTTATTTTCTATGGATAGAAAATGCCCATTCAAGTGGAAAAACATAAAAACCAGTGAGGGTATATTCACCACTTTGGGTATATTCTACATAGGTATCCTAACAGACGACGCGTTTTTGTTTTATATCTATATCTGAACCGATTTCGGGGAAATTTGCCAAAGACTAATTTATATTACATCAGTACGTTGTGTCAATCGGCCTAGCTATGGATCTTTTCTCGAAGCTTAGCAACATCATTCTAGACTTAATTCAGTACCCTATACCAAAATTCGTGCCAATCGAAAGATATATAGAGACTTTGGTACACCAATTACCTAAAATGGGATGAAAATATATATGGGAGCTATATTTAAATCTGTACCGATTTTCACGAAAATTTGCACACATCATTCTCGATTTAATTCAGTACGCTATGGCAAAATTCGTGCAAATCAAAAGATTTCCAGGGACTTTAGTGGACTATTTACCTAAAATCGGGCGAAGCTATATATGGGAGCTATATCTAAATCTGAACCGATTTTCACGAAACTTTGCACACATCATTCTAGACTTAATTTAGTGCGCTGTGCCAAATTTCTTGCACATCGAAATATATATACGGACTTTGGTACACAATTTACCTAAAATCGGGCGAAGCTATATATGGGAGCTATATCTAAATCTTAACCGATTTTCAATTTTGCACACATCATTGTAGACCTTATTCATTACGCTGTGCCAAATTTCGTGCAAATCGAAAGATATATAGGGACTTTGGTGCACCATTTAAAAATCGGACGAACATATATATGGGCCAAACAAATGAACTGTGTCAAATTTCATCCAATTCGGATCATAAATGCGACCTGTACTTTGTTTACAATTCAACATGGACAGACGGACGGACATGCATAAATCGACTCAGAAAGTGATTCTATGCATATTTTTAAAAGGAACCATGGGTCTATCTCGATTATTTTTGCCTGTTACAAACATATGCACAAAGACATAATACCCTGTACCACAGTGTGTTGAAGGGTATAATAACATAAAATAATTGAGGGGCTACAATAGATGACATATTATGGGCATTTAGAAAGTCTAGGTGGTTTTGCAATATTTCCCATTTCCAAGACATTTTTAAATATTTGGATTCAGATTTCTCGAAATTGTTGCATATTAGGTATATCGTGTCTTTGGCAATATTACTGCTATAAAAATGAGGAACACGTTAACCCTCAGTTTAGGTAGAGCTCTGTACCGGATCATTAGAGAACCGAGTAGATCTATTGAGACCCTAATAACAATTATTTTTCAACGACGAAGGTGTGGATTTTTTAAAGAATATTTTTTCCAACGACCAAAGCAATGGATTTTTTAAAGAATATATTTCCTACGGTCAAAGACGTGGATTTTTTAAAGAATTTTTTTCTCGTCAACAGAAACGTGCATGTTTTAAAATATTTTCCTAGGACAACAACAGAAGCGTATTGTAAATGTTTTTGGTTCGAAGAAATAATGTCATTATTTTTATAATTTTATACAAGAAATGTCTACGGTCAAAGGCGTGGATTTTTTAAAGAATATTTTTCCTACGATCAAAGGCGTGGATTTTTAAAGAAATTTTTTCTACGGCCGAAGGCGTGGTTTTTTTTAAAGAATTTTTTTCTACTGCCAACGGCGTGGTTTTTTTAAAGAATTTTTTTCTACTGCCAACGGCGCGGTTTTTTTAAAGAATATTTTTCCAAAGAACAACGGCGAGGGTGTTTTAATTTTTTTATTATTTAAATTTAATTATTAATTATTATTTATTTAAAGATTTTTTTTTCAATCACCAAAGGCGTGGAATTTTTAAAAAATATTTTTTCCAACGCCGAAAGGTGTGGATTTTTTCAACGTCCAAAATGCGTGGATTTTTTAAAAAAATATTTTTTCAACGACCAAAGGCTTGGTTTTTCTAGACAAACCTTAAAAGTTAAACATCCATCCATATTTTCTAAAAACTTTTATTGGATTTCTATCAAATCGCATTTAAAATAATTTAAATATAATGACATCATTATGTAATATTTTAAATTTTAATAGGAATCCTTTTATTGGATTTGAATAAAGGAAGGACACATGTTTCCCCTTCCAAACACTTCAAATTAAAAGAAAAGCAAACTGATAAGCAAAGCAAATCTCAACATGGGCTAAAATTTTGCCTTCAATGTTTCCCAAAGCAAAATTAGAACTTTTACAAATTAAAGTACAACAACAATAATGTGGACAATTGGAAAAGGGTTTCTTTAGGTTCTATTTTTATTTCCAATAGCAATTCGATGCCAATACACTTAAGGGTCAATTAGGATTTAGGGGTTTTCCGATTGTTTATTTTTTATTTTTTTTTATATCATAATTTCGCTCAGTCCATTTTTCGCCCCACTCTCCATCTACAGTTTTCTAGCCTTTTATTCACATTGACTAGTTTTGTTTTTCTTCTCGTTTTCAAAAGTTTCCCGTTTGTATGCCAATACCCCGTTTTCACCTTCTTCAGGCATTTATTTGTATTATCGGTTATTATGCAGCTGGTATCGTTAGCTTCAATTGTTGAAACAAATAAACAAAGTCTATGCCAATGGAATATATTGTTACCTTTTGAACATAATCGGGCTAAAAATAGAACACACGTGTATTGGCATTTTGAAAGTTTGTGTCGGGAGATAACCATAAGAGGTGTGTGGCAATATTTCGCATTTCCAAGACATTTGAAAATATTCGGATTACGATTTAACGAAATCCTTGCATTTTTGATATATGGCGTCTTTAACAATAATTGAGGGATGGTGCAGATGGCAAAAATATTCTGCATCAAATTTTAGTATGAGACACTGAACTAGAGAAATTTGTATATATAACATATCTACCGAATATATAAACGTCAATTTAGTTAAAAAAAAAATCGAAAAAAATAGTTGACTTCAGTATGTGCTAATTAAACACCTTGCAGAAATGTATGAAAATCTTTAATGAAACTCCATGTTATGAGTATTTCTATTATTCTACATTATTTCCTAGGCTTTACCTTAAAGCCACCAACAGAAGCGTGAGAAAATTTTTTCTCAGTCATCAGCCATCATATTATACCCTCCATTGTAGTATGGAGGGTATATTATCGAAATATATTGTATATATTGTAACTCATCGAAATAATCTTCTATATATATATCTATATCTATATATATATATATATATATATAAATGAATTGCTGTTCGTTAGTCTCGCTAAAACTCGAGAACGGCTGAACGGATTTTTCTTATCTAAGTCTTGACAAATTCGTGGAGCTTCAGGGAATGTTTAAAAGGTTAGAAAAAATCGAATACCGCGAAAAAATTGCTAAAAAAATTATTATGAAGCATATTTGCATTTCCACGAATTTAGTATGGTGCTTCTTTGATTGTACCACTTCGTTTTTGTTATTTAGAGATAATTTGGTCAAAATTTTGTAGTGCATCGTTCCTTTAAGCCTGCAATTGTCAATTTTCAAAATATTTTATTTTTTTTTTGTATACTCACATAAAATGTTTTTTTGTATTGGAAACATTTTATGTGAGTATACAAAAAAATATTTGAGAAGTATATCATTGAATATAATCGCGATCATTGTATGTACACGTTTTCCATATAAAGCACGTAAATTTTGGGACAAATACAAGGATCGAAAATCAGAAGACATTCTGAATCGAGTTGTGATTTTAATATCCATTCCCTAGATTATTTTGCTTCAAAATAAGAGTAATAGTTTCCATATGAACACTTTGTTCCTTAAAGTACCAACATGTTGATATTCCACGGGAATATCAAAAGAGTTGGTACCATTATGTGGTGGTCATATTCCTAATCGTTGGTCTATATCTGTGTACTTATTGAATACCTCGCATATATCCGATACCAAAAATGTGTATTACAGAGAAAACTAATATACGATGATATATCCTTTCCTAATTCTATCATTAAACTCTTTTAAAAAATAACTGTTATTTTCGGTCCCTGATCAAAACTTTAGAATGCAAAAATAGAAAGAAGACTCGCTCATAAACATCAAATTGTAGAAATTCGGTACTAAAATGTTACTTTATGTGTGCTCTGTTAAATACCAATGTATTAAAAACAAATCTAAAAAATATACATCAACAATATTGCTAGGCAAGACAACGTTTGCCGGGCCCGCTAGTATATATATATATATATAACCAATAAGGAGAGTAAAGTCAGACTGGGCCGACAATATGATACCCTTCACCACTTTGGGGATATTCTACATATATATCCTAACAGACGTCACCTTTTCTAAGGAACATTGACATGAAATTGAACGAACTTAAATATGCGATCTTTATCTATAAGTAATCCGACTAACATCAATTCCAACACACGCCATTCTGCAACCTATTCTAAATTTTGTAACTAGATTTAAAGCAAACTTTACACACGCTATTTGGTATGTTTCACTGTTTAAAATGTATCAATCAGGCACCCATTGATTATTTGGTGTACAGTCAACATGAATAGGTCGAAATAGCTAATCTATATCTAAATCTGAACCGATTTCAAGAAAACTTGCTCGATATTAATTTTTATTAATTTCTGTATGATTTGTCAATCGGCCTAGGTATGGGTCTTTAGTGCACCATTTACTTAAAATCGGACGAAAGTATATATAGAAGCTATATGTAAATCTGAACATTATACAAAATTGTGTGCCGATCGGCCAATCTTTGGGTCTTTAGTTCACAATTTAAATTAAATCGGTCGAAAATATATATTGAACATATATTTATGTTGAGTGTTTTTTTCGACCTTTTTTGTTGATATTCCAGTAATGAGACTCTTTGAGCTTGAGGTCTTTTGTTAAATTAGTTTATTTATTCAAATATTTCCCGATATTTCGCAATTATCAAATTGCATCTTCAGGGGTGATCTATTTAAGAAAACATACATTTAATATTATTATCACAGCATATTAGTGTAGACAAAAAATTGTTATTGCATATTTTCAAAAAAGAGATTTCTTACATCTACATAATAATAGTCAGGTTTTTCTTAATAGCTAATGTAGTTGTACTACAATTGTCTATAGTTGATATTGCACTGATTATTCCCATGTATTGCACGATCTCTTCCTTGTCAAATGTCGATAACAATATGCTGCATTATCGGTATCGCTTTTATAATTTATTTTTAAGTTTGTTGGTATGTTATTAATATGCAACATCTCCAATGTTAACCTTCTGTTGTAATTGTTCTCTGACTGTAATACGCGTATGTTGTCAAGGTTTGGTATATGATTATTAAGTTTACAGTGTTCTGCAAGAGCGGTTTTTTGATTGATGTTATGGTTCCTTAATTTTATGTCTGATTTGTGTCCGGATAATCTTGTTTTAAGTTTTTTTTTTTCGTGGTACCCACATACATTTTTCCACATTTTTCATCTTTCGATCCATCACATTCAATACGGTATATAACGTTATGTCTATCAGTAATAGGAATTTTACTTTTAGTATTAGTAAATAAGCATTTGAGTGTATTGTTTGTCCTAGTTGCTATCTGCAATTTATCTTTGTCATATAGACCAGAGTTTTGGAATCTTTCAGATATCCCCGGAATATAAATCATTGATTTGTAATGTTTTTCTGTTTTCTCCTTTGTCTTTGTCATGCTATAATTGGTTAATAAATTTTCTATTATTCCTTTTGGGAAACAGTTTTTTTTTTTGTCAGTATTTTTCATATTTTATTTTTATTCTTTTCATTATTTTATTCTTTTTGATTGGTACCAAAAACCTACCGCCTCTGGTCACATATTAAATTTCTACTCAAAACACCCTAAACAAATGATTACACAGTGACACATTTTTCAACTTTAAAATCTTGAACCAATCGAGACCCCCAAAATCTTGAAGCTTGTGATAGTGGAAAAAAATCCCTAGCTGGGTTTTGCATTATTAGCTAAGGTTTTCTTTTAAATTAATTTTTTAAATATTCGACTGGAGGTGGATTTTAACACAATTTTCGAATAATACGTACTTATTATTGAGTCTATATCTCGTGAACTATTCGAAATATTGCTTTTCTCTCTTAAACAATATTCTTCCTCTTAATTAGATCTAAAAATTTTTTCGTGAGATAAAATCAATAAAACATCACCATCATACTGAAAATAGCACAACTGCAAAAAAATTTAAACTCGACATACTTTTTCCATGTTTTTTTCACACTTATTTCAGAAACTGCTACTGACTCGACCAAACAATATATGACAAGAAGATAGCCAATAGCAAATCAAACAACTCTTCTTAAAACCCCGATATCATTGGTTGACTCCTTCACATAGTACGCTGTGGCAAATCGGTGCAAATCGGAAGATATATAGGGACTTTGGTACACCATTTACATGAAATCGGACGAAAATATATATGGTAGCTATGTCTAAATCGGAACCGTGTTTTCCAAATTTCAATAGGGTTCGTCCTTGCGCCAAATAGACTAGCTGTGCCAAATTTCATCCAGAAGATAGCCAATAGCAAATCAAACAACTCTTCTTAAAACCCCGATATCATTGGTTGACTCCTTCACATAGTACGCTGTGGCAAATCGGTGCAAATCGGAAGATATATAGGGACTTTGGTACACCATTTACATGAAATCGGACGAAAATATATATGGTAGCTATGTCTAAATCGAAACCGTGTTTTCCAAATTTCAATAGGGTTCGTCCTTGCGCCAAATAGACTAGATGTGCCAAATTTCATCCAATTGGGATCATAAATGCGACCTGTACTTTGTTTACAATTTAACATGGACAGACAGACAGACGGACGACATGTCTTCGAAAAAAACCAAAGGGCCCAAACATTTTAATTTTTACTTTAATTTTGTACCTATTTATTGAAAAAGCATAGCAATTTTTATTTCTATAAACATACAATTGGGAGTGATTTTTTTTGGTTCATTTTGATGAATTTGTGAGGCTATAACTATGTGAAGGAGTCAACCAATGATATCGGGGTTTTAAAAAGAATTGTTTGATTTGCTATTGGCTATCTTCTTGTCATATATTGTTTGGTCGAGTCAGTAGCAGTTTCTGAAATAAGTGTGAAAAAACATGGAAAAAGTATGTCGAAATTTTAATTTTTTTTGCAGTTGTGCTATTTTCAGTATGATGGTGATGTTTTATTGATTTTATCTCAAGAACAAATTTTTAGTTCTAATTAAGAGGAAGAATATTGCTTAAAAGAGAAAAGCAATATTTCGAATAGTTCACGAAATACAGACTCAATAATAAGTACGTATTATTCGAAAATTGTTAAAATCCACCTCCAGTCGAATATTTAAAAAATTAATTTAAAAGAAAACCTTAGCTAATAATGCAAAACCCAGCTAGGGATTTTCTTCCACCATCACAAGCTTCAAGATTTTGGGGGTCTCGATTGGTTCAAGATTTTAGTGCTGCACAGTGTTATTAACACAGGAAGAAATCTTATAAACAGAATATTAATTATCAGCGACAATAAGTTCCATGAAAAGAATAAAATACGAAAAATACTGACCAAAAAAAACTGTTTCCCAAAAGGAATAATAGAAAGTTTATTAACCAATTATAGCATGACAAAGACAAAGGAGAAAACAGAAAAACATTACAAATCAATGATTTATATTCCGGGAATATCTGAAAGATTCCAAAACTCTGGTCTATATGACAAAGATAAATTGCAGATAGCAACTAGGACAAACAATACACTCAAATGCTTATTTACTAATACTAAAAGTAAAATTCCTATTACTGATAGACATAACGTTATATACCGTATTGAATGTGATGGATCGAAAGATGAAAAATGTGGAAAAATGTATGTGGGTACCACGAAAAACAAACTTTAAACAGTATTATCCGGACACAAATCAGACATAAAATTAAGGAACCATAACAACAATCAAAAAACCGCTCTTGCAGAACACTGTAAACTTAATAATCACATATCAAACTTTGACAACATACGCGTATTACAGACAGAGAACAATTACATAACACAATTACATTACATTTACATAAAATCGGACAAACTATATATGGGAGCTAAATCTAAATTTGAACCGATTTTCACGAAACTTAGCACACATCATTCTGGATCTACTTCAGTACTCTTTGCCAAATTTCGTGCAACTCGAAAGATATATAGGGACTTTGGTACACCATTTACATTAAATCCGACGAAACTATATATGGGAGCTATATCTAAATCTGAACCGATTTTCACGAAACTTAGCACCCATCATTCTAGACCTAATTCATTACGCGTGCCAAATTTCGTACAAATCGAAAGATATATGGGGACTTTGGTGCCTCATTTACATTAAATCGGACGAAAATATATATGGGACCTATATATAAATCTGAACCGATTTTCTCGAAACTTAACACACATCATTCTAGACCTAATTCATTACGCTGTGCCAAATTTCGTGCAAATCGAAAGATATATAGGGACTTTGGTATACCATTTACCTTAAATCGGACGAAAATATATGTGGAAGCTATATATAAATCTGAACCGATTTTCAGGAAACTTAACACACATCATTCTAGACCTAATTCATTACGCTGTGCTAAAATTCGGCAAATCGAAAGATATATAGGGACTTTGGTACACCATTTACCTTAAATCGGAAGAAAAAATATATGGGAGCTATATCTAAATCTGAACCTATTTTCTCGAAACTTAACACTTATCATTCTAGGCTTAATTCAGTACGCTGTGCCAAATTTCGTGCAAATCGAATGATTTTCAGAGACTTTAGTGCACCATTTACCTTAAATCGGACGAATATATATATATATATATATATATGGGAGCTATATCTAAATCTGAACCGATTTTTCCCATTTTTCAATAGGGTTCGTCCTTGTGCCAATTAAGTAACCTGTCCTAAATTTCACCCAAATCGGATCATAAATGCGACCTGTACTTTGTTAACAAAAATGCATGGACGGACGGACATGCGTAAATCGACTTAGAAAGTGATTCTATGCATATTCTCAAAAGGAACCATGGATCTATCGCGATTATTTTTGCCTGTTACAAACATATGCACAAAGACATAATACCTTGTACCACACAGTGGTGAAGGGTATAAAAATGAATTGCTGTTCGTTAGTCTCGCTAAAACTCGATAACGACTGATCGAATTTTTCTTATCTTAGTCTTGAAATGTTCGTGGAGCTCCAGGAAAGGTTTAAAAGGTGAAAAAAAAACTCGAAAACCGCGAAAAATTTGCAAACCAATATAATGAAGCATATTTGCATTTCCACGAATTTAGTATCGAGCTATTTTGATTGCACCACGTGATAGACGTTATTTTGAGATATTTTGGGATAAAATTGCTGGTGGATCATTCCATAAAGCCTTCATTTGTCAATTATTGAAAATGTTCAAAATATTTTATTTATTTTATTTTTTCAATTGGATTGAAACTATTTTATCTGAGAATACAAACAAATAATTGCTAAGTATATTATTGAATGTACATGCGATCATTGTATGTACATGTTGTCCATAAAATTCACGTAAATTTTGGGACATCCGCAAGGATGAAAATCAGAAGGCATTCTGAATTGAGTTGTGATTCTAACATCTACGACCTAGATTATTTTTTTGAAAATAATAATAATAGTTCCATAGGACCACGTTGTTCCTTAAAGTACATAAAATGTTGCTACGCCGCGGAAAATATCAAATCAGGTGGTATAATTATATGGTGGTTATATACATAATCGTTGGTCAATATCTATGAGTTTATAAACACAACATCTCGCATATATTCGATGCCGAAAATGTGTATCACGGAGAAAACTAATAAACGAGAATATTTTCTTTGCAAAATAATCTCATTATCCTCTGATAAATGTGCTCTGATAAATACCAAGGCATTAGAAAGATCTGTACATTCCACCTTATTTGGAGGGTGTAAATATTGCCAGGCAAGACAACGTTTGCCGGACCCGCTAGTAAATATATATTTTTGATAAGCGTAAAATTCTATAAATGTCCTGTCTGTTGTAATCACTCTAGACTCTAATCGAAACGAGATAGATCGCCAAAAGTTTGCATTTAGTTGTCTTTTGTCTGCAGGCAGCTCATGTACGATGATGAGCTATATAGGTCCACGTTTAGGCATAGCTATCATATAAGGGTACTCCCCAAATTTCGGTATTTAGGGGTTTTACGCGGGTTTTTCAACCGAAATTTGGTACATTGGGTTCTTATTGGGTACTAAATTTCTCCATTAAAACTTTAGATCCAATTTTTGATACACCCAAATAACGGTACCCAATTTTCAATATTTTATGGGTTTTGAGCGCGATTTTCTACCGAAGTAGTTGCAATTTAACACTTTGAGTTTTTATTAGCAAATCTCTCCCCTAAAAATATAAATATAGGTCAATTTTTTCGAGTAGCCCCCCCCCCCCCCTTATTTCAGTCCTAAATTGATTTCATATTGAACAGGAAACTTCCATCCCCACCTCCCGAGATAAAATCCTGTGTGCGTTGGTGATGGCCACATATAATTTGGCCTTCTACATTGCAGTATTTTGGAGATTTTATACACATGTTCCATCCTACCATGCGTCGTTAATATCGGTCCCCGTTTTGGGGTTTTACGATTTTAGGAATAATATCCATTAAAAATTGCTGAAATTTGTATTTGGTGTACAATTGATAGTATAGGTATAATTGTTGGTATGTTCCCTATATTTTCATTTCAAATAACTATCAGTATACTTATGGTGGAGGGTATCCAAAGTTCGGTCCCACCGAACATAACGCTTTTTTCATTTGTATTATAATTCCCTCGTGTCTCAGTTGAAACAAAGAACACAATTTACTTTTTTATGTTTTTAAAATGATTTTATTTATTTTTTATTGATTGTAAAAAATTATCCGTAGCAAGAAATCTCTAAGCGATTAGCATTACCGATAATCTTCGTCAGACTTAAACAAAGACTTTGTAATCGCTGCTACTGCAACGAATGGGGTTGACTGCAAACAAGGTCTAATAAAATCGCGCAGCTATACAACCGGTCAGTCGGCATTGCAATCAAAACAAAAAAATCTCCCAGTTCGAATAAAACATTCAGCTAAAAATCAAGTGCGTTTAGAATACATAAAAACAAAAGCATGGAAATATTTGCAAACCGAGAAATTGAAACAGATTTGAATTTATTGCAAAAATGGTTTGAGGCTAATGAAAACTTACCCGAGAAAATAGGTGGGGAAATAATTTAAAAAGTAAAACATTTTTTTTATATTATTACAAATAATTTTTAGATCGCATATTTCTGGCTCGTTTCTATTACCGCTCCGATAAAAATATCGAAGAGACCAAAAAACTTTTACTTGGCCACTATGCCATTCGTAAGAAAAATCCAAATATTTTCTTTGCCCGTGATCCCGATAGCCAACATGCTTTAAACACGGCGGAATTTGTGTGAGTATTTTTTAGGGGAAGGATCAGAAAATTTTTGTGAAATGAGAAATTTGTGTTTTATAGACATTTTGTAACCCTGCCTGGCCTAACACCGGACAAAAATCAAGTTAAGCTGATAAAATTAAAAAATGCCGATCCAAATAAGGTAATTTTTTATTAGTATCAAGATTTAACACACGGAACCAAGTGACATTAACATCTCACGCATTTATCGATTATTTAGCTCTCTAAGCAATTTTTTTATTTCTCTCTACTAATTTTTTCCTCTCCTCTATCTTTTAGGTCCACTTTGTCGAGGATATGAAAAGTCTCATTATGGCCCATGATGGTGCATTTTGCGAAGCCGATATGATCGTCAATGATGTTCCATATTTCGCGGAAAATTTAATACAAATTGTGGATATGGATGGATTTACCATGAAACACATGACCCATCTCTCACTGCCGGCATTATTGGTATTTCTGAGATATATGCAAAAATATTGTCCGATCAAATTTAAAACTATACATTTGATAAATTGTCCGGCATATGTGAATAATATGTTTGCTATGGTGAAACCATTTATGAAAAAGGAAACGATAGATAAGGTGAGAATAAAATATTAATACAAAATAAACAACCATCAGATATTCGTGGAAATGTATACCAAAATAGAGTTATTTTTATAAATCGGGATAAACTGAATAATATCACTCATTTTGTATTTTTCATTTTTTTTATTAAATAGATACAATTCCATGTCCGCAGTATTGAAAACCTCTTCGAATCTGTACCCAAGGAAATGTTACCATCGGAATATGGTGGAAATTCAAGTTCAATTGATGATTTATCCGAAGAGATGTTAAATTCATTACGAAGCAAAAGGTAAAGTTATTAGTAAAAAAAACCAGTAAGGAAATAGTAAAGTTAGACTGGGCTGACTATATGATACTCTTCACACTTTGGGTATATTCTACATAGCCTCCTAACAGACGTCGCCTTTTCGAAAGAACATTGACATGAAATTTAACGAAAGATATATAAGAACTTTGGTGCACCATTTGCATAAAATGGGACCAATATATATATATATATATATGGGAGCTATATCCAAATTTGAACTGATTGTCACGAAACTTAGCATGAGCCATTGCAGACTCAAATCAGTGGCGCTATGCTATATTTCGTGCTAATCGAAAGATACATAGGGACGTTGGTGCACCATTTGTCTTAAATCGGAAATAAATAAAAGGGAGCTATATCTAAATATGAACCAATTTTCACGAAACTTAGCACACATCATTTTAGTACGCTGTCCTACAAATCCAAAGATATTTAGGGACTTTGGTGCACCATTTACCTTAAATCGGACGAAAATTTATATGTGAGCTATATCTAAATCTGACCTGATGTTTCCCAATTTCAATAGGGTTTAAGCTGAGCTGTGCCTAATTTCATCCAATTCGAATCATGAATGCGACCTGTACTTTGGAAGAAAAATAATTTACCAAAATTTGTTGTTGTTGTTTTGTTATTGTTTTTTGTAATTCAAGAGAAGTCCTTATTTTTGTTGGCGGGCATGATAACTCCTCACTGGAACATCGGATTCCGAAAATTCCAACGGTGTTAGAAAGAGTACATGTCTGGCTCTCGTATGAACTAGGATTATTGACTTCGCTCTAAAATTAACAAAATGGCGGACCTTTGAAAAAAGATTTTTGGAAAATCGCCGATTTTTTACCACAAACCAAGTTAAAAAATACGGAAGACTTCACCGATTGGCTTTATCCTAGTTCATACGATAGCTATACACTCACAGAGAAACGTGTAAAAATTTGGAATCGATTAGGTTATTAGTTTTTGAGTTATCGTGCCCGCCATTCGCAAATGAGAAAAACACGTTTAAAGTTTGAGAATCCCTTTAGCCGTCATTTGATGCTGACACAATAAATCGGCTATATTTTCAAGAGTTCTTGAGATTTACACTTGAAATTTTGTAGGGACATTCTTGAATTAGTGTAGATTCGAATTAAATCAAAAATTTTTTGACCTCGAGAATGGGGGGTCCCCTTAAACAGATTTCCTTGATCGTGGGTTGTGTTGTTATGTTCTATTCTATAGATCGTCTCGAAAAAACAAAAATAGGTTTACGGTCAACTTCAACCCAATATTATTATCTGATCATCATCGAAAATTATAAGCGTTGTCCTTGACCCTGCCGTTATCAGCGCTATATTTTCGCCCTCTAGTGTGATAATGGGTTACTAAATAATAATTCAATACTTAAGCACTTGTAAATTTTTAGGTGTAACTCTCACATCCGAGTACATACGACAACATAATTGGTATCAATTTATAGGTCAACCATTGCTCTTGGATATACTATCAACTTCTCGGGTCCATGTCCTTGAGGGGTAAATCTATACGCCATAGAATACAATTTTTGTCATTTTTCACACAAAAGTCAGTATCCATTTGACCCGCTAAATATTGACCGATCTTTATAAAAACAAGCATGCGTATTCTTTGGCCCGAATCCTTCTCCATGTAAAAATTCGAGATGTTTGGGTCATAATTTCGGCCTCTGGAGCGAACAGAAAACCCAAGAAAAATCAGGTATTTGGCCCATTTTATCCCCTAAATAGTAACCTATCTTTACCAAAAACAATAGGGGTCTTCATTGACCAAAACCCATCCTACATGCAAAATTTCTTAATGATTGGTCCATAACTGTGGCCTGTATCGTGTTTACAAATTATAATGGACAGACGGACACACATGTCTAGATCGACTCAGCTAGTCGAGATATGACGATCGGTATAAAGGTGGGTCTAGGACCAATGCGTTACAAACTCTTGGGGCTGCACAAAACTATAATACCCTGACAACATAGTTGTGTAGGGTATAACAACATTTACTAGGACTTTTAGTTTTACTTTTAAACACTAAATATTTGTGTACACATGTATACATACTTCTGCGTTTAACTGTATATAAAGTCCATACCAAATATACCTAACAAATTCCCGCTAAGAGGTCATCTAATCCATAGAAATATTCTGAAGACATGTGAACTTAGAAATCCGAAATATTATTAAAAATTCAATTTCAAAAATTAGTAGTCCATATATATATAAGGACTACTAATTTTACTAATTTGTGCGGCTCCAAGTCACTGGTTGTAGGACTGGTTTTGGTCAATTAATACCCCTATTGTTTTTGATAATGATCACGAAAGTGTGAAATTTCGCGATGTTCGGATCATAATTGTGTCCTCTAAAGCGACCAGAAAAACAGTTAAAAATATTTCCGGTCCGTTTCATCCCCTAAAAACTAAAAGATCATTAACAAAAACAACCATGGAATAAGCATGACTGTTTTGGTGAAGATCGGTCAATATTTAGCGGGTCAAATGGACCCCGACTTTTGTGGGAAAAAGTTAAAAAAATTGCATGCTATGTCGTATATATTTACTACTGAAGGGCATTTACCCTAGAATTTGATATTATATCCAAGAGGAATGCTTGACCTTTAAATGTCTATGTATTCTTATATTATTTAATATTATCATTGCCACACTAGAGAGCGAAAATGTACCGCGGATGACTAGGAAATTGTTTAAGAGTTTTAGATTATGGTCAAGGTCTATGCATATAATTTTCGATGATGATCAGATGATATTTCATAAATGGAGGGTAGGGAGATTTGACACCCAATGAGAAACAGGTTATAGCCAATTCGTTTAAAAAACGTAACAAAATACCTAATTATGGGGAGTACCGTTATATGCGGACTATATTCAAAAGTGAGCTAATATTGATAATTTGTTGGTAGAAATTTTTGCTATTCCATGAAAATTCACAAAATACTAAATTATAGCACATTCGGTTGCAACACATAGCCAAAACGGGGAGGACCATTATATAGGGGGCTTTTCTAAAAAGAAAAACCAGTAAGAAAAGTAGTAAAGTCGGACTGGGCCGACTATATGATAACCTTCGCCACTTTGGGTATATTCTACATATGTATCCTAACAGACATCGCGTTTTTGAAGGAACATTCACATGAAATTGAACAGATTTAAATATGTCATATTTATGTATATCTAAACCGACTATCAATCCATACACATGTCATTCTGCAAGTTATGCTAAATTTTGCAAATCGATTTAAAGCAAACATGACACACATTATTTGGTATGCTGCACGGTTCAATTCAATTCAATCAGACATCCATTGATTACTCGGTTTACAATTAACATTAAGAGGTCGAAATTATATGTGGAAGCTATGCTAAATCTATATCTGAACCGATTTCCGGGAAACTGCCAAATTTCGTGGAAATCGAAAGATATATATGGACTTTGGTACACCATTTACCTTAAATCGGACGAAGATATATATGAGAGCTATATCTAAATCTGAACCAATTTTCACGAAACTTAACACACACCATTCTAGACTTAATTCAGTACGCTATGCCAAATTTCGTGGAAATCAAAAGATATATAGGGACTTTGGTGCACCATTTACCTTAAATCGGACGAAGATATATATGGGAGCTATATCTAAATCTGAACCGATTTTCACGAAACTTAGCACACATCATTCTAGACTTAATTCAGTAGGCTATGCCAAATTTCGTGGAAATCGAAAGATATATATGGACTTAGGTACACCATTTACCTTAAATCGGGTGAATCTATATATGGGAGCTATATCTAAATTTAAACCGATTTTTCCCAATTTCAATAGAGTTTGTCCTTGGGTCAAACAAATGAGGTGTGTCAAATTTCATCCAATTAGGATCATAAAAGCGACCTGTACTTTGTTTACAATCTAACATGGATAGACGGACGGACGGACATACATAAATCGACTCAGAAAGTGATTCTATGCATATTCTCAAAAGGAACCATTTCTAGATGTTGAAAACGGATTAACAAATTTTAATGCACACTCACCATTCTAGACTTTATTCAGTACGCTGTGCCAAATTTCGTGGAAATCGAAAGATATATAGGGACTTTGGTGCACCATTTACCTTAAATCGGGCGTATCTATATATGGGAACTATATCTAAATCTGAACCGATTTTCACGAAACTTTGCACACATCATTCCAGACTTAATTCAGTACGCTATACCAAATTTCGTAGAAATCGAAAGATATATAGGGACTTTGGTGCACCACTTACCTTAAATCGGGCGAATCTATATATGGGAGCTATATCTAAATTTGAACCAATTTTTCCCAATTTCAATAGGGTTCGTCCTTGGGCCATCCAAAAGAGCTGTGTCAAATTTCATCCAATTCGGATTATAAATGCGACCTGTACTTTGTTTACAATTTAACATGGATAGACGGACGGACATGCATAAATCGACTCAGAAAGGGATTCTATGCAAATTCTCAAAAGGAACCATTTCTAGATGTTGAAAACGGATTGATAAATTTAATACACACTCCACCTTGAAGTTGAGGGTATAGAAATTAAACTTGGAGGCCTGTTAGTGTATGAATCTAATCTGAAATCTACGCTTAATATATATAACCTATGTAATCTAAGATTTGTAATCACAGAAAATCCTGCTAAAAATCGAATGTTCGAGATCTTTAAGGTCTGCTATTTTATTGGCATCTTTTCTATTTTATACACATCTATTAATTAATTTTTTTTTTTCGTTTTTTTACAGGAACTATCTTATCGATCCAAATTACTGGAAAATTACGGATGAATCTAAATAGGCTCCCTGTATTTTTATCTTAACTTTTTAAAATGGTAAATAAAATGTTTTTAAATGTTTAAAAACCATATTTTTTTATTTTATTTACTTTTAAAACACTGTGCTGCTTTAGTGTAATTTATGATCCACTCCAAATTTTGGCTATCATCCTCTTAGGTTGGCACTTATCACACAACTGGTGGCTAATAACTTTCACAAATATCGATAATACCAAAAAAATAATTCATGTCTGCAAATCCGCCAAAACAAAAACCCATTTTAGTTTAATTATTGAATACAAATCGTAATGTGTTATAGGAAACAATTAATTCAAATAAAATAATAAAGTCACTTATTTTTATTAATATTTATAAAAAAACAAAAACTAAATAAAATGTTTATCTATGGAAATGCTGAAGAAGAAAAGGCCGTAGATGGTCTCCAGCAATGGTTTGAAGAAAATAAAAAATTGCCAAATAAAATTGGTAAGTAAAAGCAAAACAGTGTTTAGAAAAAAAAAAATGGATTGGACACCCGGCAAACTACAGAAAAAGGCTATACAAAAACGTAGATGTCTACAAAATGGTCTTCGGAGGGACAATACGCATAAAACAAAAACAATACAGAAATGTGGACTGATATATACGATTTTCAATACCAAACATCCCATGAGTAGGAGCAATGGATACGCAAAAATGTTCCGATGTGTTTCGTGATTACAACGACCCGAAAATATGTATATACACTGCGAATATTTCAAGATCGTGCACACGAATAAAAATTGTACACAATTTAATAATTGCAGAGAAAATGTTTGCGATTTTCTGAATTGTATAAGGTCATGTTTACTTTTAGTGGCCAAATGAAATGTCTATAGACCAAACGATAACTGATAAGTAGTAGTTTAGATAACGATAAGTATTAAACCAATTTGATTGAATCTAATAATGTAGATGACATTATTAAATAGCACTGTGGAAAAAATTAGACTCGTTTTCGGAATAAAAAGATATGTCATGGAAAATATTTTAGAGGTTATATCAAATATATATTTACTTAAATAAACTTATTAATCAATAAAACGAACTTTCGTTAAATACCCAATTTAAAACCAGTAACAGACGTTGAAGGACCATAAACACGAAAACGGATCCATAAACATGTAATTCTGCAACCTATACTAAATTTTTCATTTGGTCAGATATAGAGTTGCTATAGATATAGTATATATATATATATATATAACGTGAAGCGATTTCAATGAGATTTGTCAGAGATGAACTTATTTAAACTACAGTTCATTGTACCAAATTGGAGCTATATCTAAATCAGAACCGATTTTCACGACACCTAACACACACCATTCTAGACCTAATTCACTACGCTATACCAAATTTCGTGCAAATCGAAAGATATATAGGGACTGTGGTACAACATTTACATGAAATCGGACGAAAATATATGTGGGAGGTATATCTAAATCTGGACCGATTTTCAGCAAACTTAACACACTTCATTCTAGACCTAATTCATTAAGCTGTGCCAAATTTCGTGAAAATCGAAAGATATATAGGGACTCTGGTACACCATTTTCATTAAATCGGACGAAAATATATATGGGAGGTATATCTAAATCTGGACCGATTTATAGAAAACTTAACACACATCTTTCTTGACCTAATTCAGTACGCTGTGCCAAATTTCGTGCAAATCGAAAGATGTATAGGGACTTTGGTACACCATTTATATTAAATCGGACGAAAATATATATGGGAGCTATATCTAAATCTGGGCCGATTTATAGGAAACTTAACACACATCTTTCTTGACCTAATTCAGTACGCTGTGCCAAATTTCGTGCAAATCGAAAGATGTATAGGGACTTTGGTACACCATTTACATTAAATCGGACGAAAATATATATGGGAGCTATATCTAACTATCGACCGATTTTCATGAAACTTACCACACATCATTGTGGACCTAATTCAGTACTCTATGCCAAGTTTCGTGCAAATCTACACACATTATTATAGACGCTATGCCAAATTTCGTGTAAATTGAAAGATATATAGGGACGTTGGTACACCATTTACATAAAATCGGACGAAACTATATATGGAGCTATATCTAAATCTGAACCGATTTTCACGAAACTTAGCACACATCAATCTAGACTTAATTGCGTACGATGTGCTAAATTTTGTGCATATCGAAAGATATATAGGGACTTTGGTGCACTATTTACATAAAATCGGACGAAAATATATATGGGAGCTATATCCAAAGCTGAAACGATTTTCCTGAAACTTACCATACATCATTCTAGATTTCATGCAGTACACTATGCCAAATTCCGTGCAATCGAAAGATATTAGGAAACTTTGGTGCCCCATTTACCTTAAATCGGACGAAAATATATATGGGAGCTATATCTAAATCTGAACCGATTTTTCCCAAATTCAATAGTGTTCGTCCTTGGGCCAAATAAGTGACCTATGCCAAATTTCATCCAATTCGGATTATAAATGCGACCTGTACTTTGTTTACAATTTAACATGGACAGACAGACGGACAGACGGACGGACCGACGGACGGACATGCATAAATCGACATAGAAAGTGATTCTATGCATATTCTCAAAAGGAACCATGTGACTATCTCGTTTCCTTTTGCCTGTTACAAACATATGCACAAAGACATAATACCCTGTACCACAGAGTGGTGAAGGGTATAAAAATCGTATCATGTTTGTAGAATTTTGAACTGTACCGTGATAATTTTCGGTAGAAAGCTTTACCATAGACATATGAATGAATATACACGAAAATGCTCTCACCATTAATTGATTTCCTGATTTCCTTTTTAAATCGAATTTATAAACTTTTTAAAATAGAAAACAATAAAAATAGTTAGATATATACAAAACCTATAACGTAGTATTAAAATATTAAATATAGTCTTTCTACTTTGGCCACAAATTGGATTTGGATATCTTCACTAGCTCTACCCAATTTGTACTCAAAATACCAGTGAATTCGGTTGAAAATCGTTCCAAAAATCCTCAAAATACCGAATATTAGTGGTCACCTTTATATGGGGACTATACATCGTAGGATAATAACACCAAACATCGTAGGATAATAACAATGTATGCGCAAAATTTCAAAGCTCTATATTAAATATTGCGAGCTCTCTAGTGATTTTAACAGAGATACGGACATACATAAATCGGCATAGAAACTTATTTGGATCACAGATGGGCCTTCGGGTATAAAAATGCACCAATGTCCCATCATCAGACCAAAATGCAAAATTATTATTTATTTTCATACTAGCGCATTTTTGACGTGAAATAGCAAATTGCGAAAGCTTTATATAACATTGTTTGCAGGTTATTTTTTGCATGTCATGTCAGCTCAATAATATCTTTTTGCAAAACACATCCTGAGAGACAAACCAGTAAGGAAAGTAGTCGGACGGGCCGACTATATGATGTAGCATACAACGTATATTTTATTATGAAGTAGGTCTTGCAGGCATTTTTGTTATAGTCAGAGCAAGTTAACCACCGGCCTTATCACTCGTCGTAATGGGATGGGTTCGGAACTTCAATGCCTTCACTTCAGCTACAAACTAAACTATTTTAATATTCGTGTTCAATAGAAGGAGGAAGAGATAGAATATAGATAATTTGAAATTTTACATCACACGGTGTCATAGTTAGAATGGACTTTTTGGCGTTTCCGTCCATTTGCCTTCCCTCCTGATCACAGAACTTTTCTATGCGGTAATAAAATCTGTCTCTGTGATTCCCCAATGTTGATGTAACCTTCCTACCCTACCTTGCTATGGAATCAAACTAAAGCGAATTTACTCAGAATCAAACATCATAAATTTATTATAAAATAATTCTACCATTGTCCTTATTCTGCCATTATCCTTATATAACTAAATTTAAATATCATCTATCAAAATCCACATAAATAGCAAAGATAAAAATAATGACATATATGCCAATTTATCCTGTGGTCTTACTGATAATAATTGTAATTCGTAATAATAATTATAAATGTAGAAAATGGTAAGGAATAGATTCTTGAAATATATACGAAACTAATACCCACCCTAATGTACGGTACATACAGAAGATACAATACAAAGCAAACAAAAATAAGTAATAATTTTACTCACATTAACCATCAATATGAAATGTTAAATTAATCGCAATGTTATCACTTACAGTTTATAATCTTGCTTGTTCCTCCGACGAAAGGCCTTTCGATGCGAGTAGCTGTAAACGAGTAGTGTGTGTCTGATTGGATGTGAGTTACATTCTCTTAGTGCTGTAATCTTTGTTTAACATTGATAATGTTGCTAGTCGTCTGGCAACAAATAACCTACAATACGCTTATCATTAGATTGTTGGGCATACTAAGATACATAACATTATCAACATTTAGCCAAGATCACAACCCATTATTTTTTTTTATAAAAAAGTGCATTAAGTGTATGTAGGTCACTGATATATATTTGTGACTGCAATTATGTAGCTTATCTGTGATCTTGCTAATGTTAACAGATCTTAATAGAGAATAAATATAAAAGGTACAAAACAGCCAGTAAGGAAAGTAGTAAAGTCGGGCTGGGCCGACTATATGATACCCTTCACCACTTTGGGTATATTTTACATATATGTAAATTCAAAATTTCAAGTCAATACTAGAAACGTGAGGAGTTTGGTTTACTATTTACATAAAATCGAAAGAAAATAAATATGGAAGCCATATCTAAATCTGAACCGAGGTTCAAGACATTTTACACACATCATTCTAGACTCAATACAGTACGTGGAGGGACTCTGGTGAACTATTTACATTAAATCGGTCGAAAATATATATGGGAGCTATATCAAAATCTGAACCGATTTTCAAGAAACTTAACACTCATCATTCTAGACTTAATTCAGTTCGCTATGCCAAATTTCGTGCATATCGAAAGATATATAGGGACTTTGGTACACAATTTACATTAACTCGGACGAAAATATATATGGAAGCTACATCTATATCTGAATCGATTTTTCCCAATTTCAATAGGGTTCGTCCTTGGGCCAAACAAATGAGCTGTGCCAAATTACATTCAATTTGGAACTAAATGCGATATGTCCTTTTTTACAATTTAACATGGACAGACGGACGGACAGCCGGACATGCATAAATCGTTTCAGATAGTGATTCTATGCATATTCGCAAAAGGAAACCTCGTTTCCTTTTGCCTGTTACGAACATATGCACAAAGACATAATACCCTGTACCACAATGTGGTGAAGGGTATAACTAAGAGAACTTATGAGGATTTGTGGCGAAATCCGTAACTATAGTCTTCTCTGCCTTTCCCGAAAGTAATCAATGTGACAATAACCCACTTTAAAAATAAAAATCTTGTTGTTTTTATCTTTTAAAACAACAAAAAGGGGATTAAGCTGGCTTACCTAAAAAAATAAAAATATTTTTTATCGTTATCGTTTTATTTTTTATATAGGCGTGGATTTTTTAATAATAATTTTTCATAGTCCAATTATAGGCGTGGATTTTTTAAAAATAATTTTTCATAGTCCAATTATAGGTGTGGATTTTTTAAAAATAATTTTTATCGACCATATATGGGCAATATTGCCAATTTTTTAACATAGCTGAAGCGGAGGTTCACCCCTTTATAACTCGGGTATTACTTAAGCATATGAAAAAAAGTGAATAGTTTTGGGTTAATTGATCTGTCGTTGCAAACTGTTCATGATATGGACCTCCAAACTTTATTTTGGTGGAAGCTGTGTCTACTTTAATGTAAAAAATGTGTAAAAACAGGTTGAGGCGAACCAGTTTTTATATGTTCTCTATCGATTTGTGATTAAGCCACTCATTTCACGGTCTTCGTGTCAAAGTAAAACTAGAAGCCAACAAAATGGGGACTACGCCCCTTATGTATCATTTTTCAAAATTTTAACTGCATCTACCTTTAAATGATGCTGACATTTTGAAGCTCGATTTTGAGTGTTTTTTTTAATTTTACTTCTAGCTTTAATACGCTAACAGGAATTTCTAAAAATCGATTATAAGATTATTGTAGTCGCGAATCTGCGTAATTTGATTTGTATTTTGTGTATGTAGTATGCACAGCTTCAGAGTAATACTCATCCGAAGGTGCGAATTTTGTGCGATCAAATTTCTAAAAAACCTATTTTTCGGGCCAAATTTTTAGATCTGTCAACTGAATGATATGGGTACCCGCGATCAATAAGGTTTTTTACGTTTCGGATGATATAAAATCTTTTTCGTGAAAATCCATCTACTAGAACGGCGGGAACTGACCTTCCAAAAACATGAAATTTCGCAAAAAATGTTTTTGAAAATATCGCGGATTTATTTGCGTTTTCTGTGGATCACTTCCGCTTCAACAGATGACCTCTTACGGATTTTGATCTTTTTCAAAAAGAGAACTTTAAAAACTTCAGCCGAAAGAGAGATGTACCCAATTTATCTCAAAAATAGTGTGAGCTGGCACATCCATGGTTCTTAATGGACCACATTGAAATCGGTATAGATCGATGTACTTTTTTAAGGTGCACACCGAAATCGGATGCGCGTTAATGGTATACGGAGTTTTCGGAAATTATTCGCGTTTTACGTTTTTTTGGGTACTTCAATGTAACGTGCGGCACATCTTAGCCGTCAAATGAAAGTTCACAAAATATATATGGATTGGAAGATAAACTTCAGTACTGCCTGGAAACCGCATGCGCATCAAATGATTTTGAGAATTACGCGATTTAGACGCAATTTATCTCAAAAATAGTGTGAGCTGGCACATCCATGGTCTTAATGGACCACATTGAAATCGGTATAGATCGATGTATTTTTTAGGGTACACACCGAAATCGGATGCGCGTTAATGGCATATGGAGTTTTCGGAAATTATTCGCGTTTTACGATTTTTTGGGTACTTCAATGTAACGTGCGGCACATCTTAGCCGTCAAATGTAATTTCGCAAAATATATATGGATTGGAAGATAAACTTCAGTACTGCCTGGAAACCGCATGCGCATCAAATGATTTTGAGAATTACGCGATTTACACGCAATTTAAAATGTATATTTCATAATATTATTTATTTTAAGATTTATTCCTATTTATAGAATTCTAAGATTTATCGGAAGGGTCTTGATATAATATCTTGTTTTGTTGTCGGTTTGATTTAGAAACCGCTACACGGACTTGTGTGATTTTGATATCATTTGATTCACCATGGTGTTTAGATTATGTAGATATTTTTAAATTAATTTTTAGGTGTGTGTATGTCATTAATATAATGAAAATATTGATGTAATCTGCTATATTTTTTTTATTTTTCTCATATTTCGCGAATATGTGCAACTTTATCGTGATTATTATAATATATTCATATTCTTATTTTACGAAAGAAGATATATATATCAACGTTTTTGGTCAATATAATAAACGGCGTAATTTTAAGATTTTTTTCTTATGCCCAAAATTAAAACCTCGATAACTTTTGCGCGCATCAACCAAAAATTTGATCGCGAACGGTTTCGGAGTCAGAACATTTTTCTCTATATGTGTACCAAAAATCATTGATGTGCCACAAAAACAAAAAAGCTGATTTTTTGAAAATGGAATATTAAAAAATTGACAATATTGCCCATATATATTTTTTTCCATTTTCCATTTATAGGCATGGATATATACGACATTAAAGTAATATCAAACATCATCCTTATCGGGTATTGATACCGCAAAACAACTTACTAAACTATCGAAATCATTTTCAGATCGCACCTTACTATGGCGTCTTTATCAACGATCATCAAAAGACATAGAGGAAACTAAAAAATTACTGGAACTCTATTATACCTTGCGGCTTAAAAATCCAAAGATTTTCATCAAACGGGATCCAAGTGATGTCGATACTGATAATATGTATAAATATTTGTATGTATATAAGGGTTGTAATATATCATATATGTAAACAAATAATTTTGATTTGTTTTTTTTTAACAGGCACATTGCTCCACTGAGCCAATTGACACCCGAAAGTTATCACATCACCTGTATACACTTTCATAACTTGGACACTAAAATGGTGAGATTATTTTAATTGAATTATTTTTGGATCGCCATTATTTGTGGACAAATTCACCGATAATCTCATTTACCCTGTACCACAAAGTCCAACTATATTTAAAAGTGTCGACCAAATTTTTATATTTTCAGATACATTTCACGGAAGACATAAAAACCTATGTAATGATTGGTGATTGTCATTTTCTGCAACCGGATGTGATATTGGAAAATAACAATGGGCAACTTTCCAAGGGTGAAATTATTATCATCGATATGGAGGGCATTACCATGAAACATGTAGCCGCATTGTCTATGGGTACCTTGAGTGTTTTCTTCAAATATCTCTATCAGGCCTATCCGAATCGTATGCAAGCGGTACATATGATTAATTGTCCATCGTATATAAATAAAATTTTGGGCTTTTTAAGACCATTTATGAGCAAGGAATTATACGAGATGGTAAGTGAGAATATTTGGAGTCTTTTAAAATCGGTAAATATTCAGAAGATAACTCATATTTTACTAGATTAAATGTCACACCAACGGGCTGGAGAGTCTCTATGAAAGTATACCACGTGAAATTTTACCAAAGGAATATGGTGGCAATGCTGCTACCATGGCTGAGTTAAGTTCCGAATTTAGAAATAAAATTTTGGAAATTAAGTAAGTTTGGTAATCTGTGTGTTGTGTTATCCTTGACTGATATTCTTTACATTTTTAATTTGCAGATCACTTCTTATGGATCCGGAATACTGGACTGTACAGAAATCTTAGAAGTGGAGTAATGTAATAATATCTAAAATATTAAAATAAAAACTGAATTTAAAAATAAAATTAAAATCTTTAAACTATTTATGGCTAACGAATACTCTAATAAGTGCAATAGCATTGAATGAAGTAAAACCCAATGTGGCGGGTTCTGAATATTATTTTTATGGAACTAGTATTATTAGTATCTTCAAGAAAAATAATCTTAGTCATGGATCTTAGAATCAGAACTCAATTCTGAATGTCTCCAGATTTTCATCCTTGCGGTTTACGTGCATTTTATGGACAACATGATCACGTGTATATTCAATGATATACTTCTCAATTATTTATTATTATTATTTATTGCATTTTATTTTATTATTTATTTGTATTCTCACATAAAATAGTTTTCATACACTGTAAATCCAATTGAAAACCAGTAAGGAAAGTAATAAAGTCGGACGGGGCCGACTATATGATACCCTTCACCACTATGGGTATATTAAACAGGACTATTAACATGAAATTGGATGAAATAAAATAGGGGATATATATCTAAATGTGAATCTACCTAGATCTATTCATAAAGTATGTAAATCGACTTCAAACAAATATAAATAGGTCATCCGTTGGGCTATGTCTGTACTTCTAGAAAACGCAACTACGTAATTCTAGCTCAATTTTGTACGTTGTGCAATATTGGTCCTCTGGCGAGGACCAATATCAGAATCACGTTACACCTTAGAAGATTCAATTGGTTGTATTAGACGCAATGCATCAGTATCCTGATCATGTAGTACAGGTAAAAAAGAAAATCAAATCGAATTCGTAACCATTCCTAATAAAGTGATTTTTTTATGTTCAGTTCTGCCACCAAAGTGGCAAGGAATTTACCAACAAACAAATGGCCGAACTGTCCTGCAGTGTGGCAATTAATTTCGGCAAATTAAATTTACAACAAACTGATGTTGTTGGTGTTTGTTCGGGCAATTGTAATTACGTAGCACCGGTATTCTTTGGCACCATATTTTCTGGCCTTTGCCTAAGTAGTACACATCCAAGTACTACTGTTGCCGGTCTCGCCCATGTCTATAAGGTGACCAAACCCAAAGTCATGTTCTGTGATGGTGTTGTCTATGACAAAATACGCCAATGTTTAGTGGAGAGCGGTCTTGAAAATACTCCTATCTATACGGTATGCAATCATATTGAGGGTGTGCCAACTGTTATGGAACTATTAAACGAAAAGAATGCGGATGAAGTTTTTAAGTGAGTATTTTTATTGGAATAAATGTAATTATTAGGTCTAGAAGAAACGGCGCCCAACGTCGTGTAATTTCTTCTTAAAATCAAAATTTTACATTTGAATTCTTCGAAAATATGTGTAGATTTGGATTTCTTAAAAATATTTTTTCATGGTCCACATATAGACGTGGATTTTTATACCCTTCTCCGCACTGTGGTACAGGATATTAAGTCTTTGAGCATATGTTTGTAACAGGCAAAAGGAAACGTGATAGATACATGGTTCCTTTTGAGAATATGCATAGAATAACTTCCTGAGTCGATTTATGCATGTCCGTCCGTCCGTCTGTCTGTCTGTTCATTTATGATTCGAATTGGATGAAATTTGGCATTGGTCTTTTATTTAGCCCAAGGACGAACCCTATTGAAATTGGGAAAAATCGATTCAGATTTAGATATAGCTCCCATGTATATTTTCGTCCGATTTAAGGTAAATGGTGCACCAAAGTACCTATATACCATTCTTTTTGTCCGCAATTTGTCATTGCGTACTAAATTAAGTCTAGAAAGATGTGTTTTAAATTTTATGAAGATCGGTTCAGATTTAGATATAGCTTCCATGTATATTTTCGTCCGATTTAAGGTAAATGGTGCACCAAAGTACCTATATACCTCTAGATTTGCACGAAATTTGGTACAGCGTACTGAATTAAGTCTAGAATGATGTGTGTTAAGTTTCGTGAAATTCGGTTCAGATTTAGATATTGCGCCCATATATAGTTTCGTCCGATTTTATGTAAATGGTGCACCAAAGTCTCTATATATCCTTCGATATGCACGAATTTTAGCACAGCGTACGGAATTAAGTCTGGAGTGATGTGTGCTAAGTTTCGTGAAAATCGGTTCAGATTTAGATGTAGCTCCCATATGTAGTTTCGTCCGATTTTATGTAAATGGTGCACCAAACTTCCTATATTTTTCAGATTGAGACAAAATTTTGCCTAGCATACTGAATTAGGTCCAGTTTGATGTACGTGAAGTTTTGATGAAATCGATTCAGTTTTAGATATATTTCTCCCATATATAGTTTATCCGATTATATGATACACGAGATAAAATTGTGTACAGCGCTCTGTGCTGCAGCATACCGAACGGTATATGCCACGGTTGTTCAATTAGGTCCAGATTTGCATATAGCTCCAAATACATTATTTTGCTCTATTTCATACAAATGGTACACAAATGAGTGCGATTGAAATACAATTTCAGATTCAATAAATTTCATGAGTTTTTAATTGGTTCAAATATCTATGTAGATCACACATTTAGTTTCACCCCATTCCATTTCAATGGTCCTCTCTCTACAGGATATTGTATATATTATCATCTCTTATATGTATTCATAGTTGTAAAGGGTATCATATAGTCTGGTTTAGTACTGGTTTAGAAATATTTTTTTATGGTTCATATATAGGCGTGGATTTTTAAAAATATTTTTTCATATGATTTCATCGTCTAATTTTTATACCCTCCACCATAGTATGGAGGGTATATTAGTTTTGTTTTTCCGTTTGTAACGCATCGAAATAATCATTTCCGACCCTATAAAGTATATATATTCTTGATCAGCGTAAAATTCTATGACGATCTAAGCATGTCCGTCTGTCCGTCTGTCTGTTGTAATCACTCTAGCGTCTAAACGAATTGAGATAGAGCGCCAAAATTTTGCATAGAGTCGTCTTTTGTCTGCAGGCAGGTCAAGTTCGAAGATGGGATATATCGGTCCACGTTTAGGCATAGCTCCCATATAAGGGTACCCCCAATTTTCCGTATTTTGGGGTTCTTGAGGGAATTTTTCAACCGAATTCGCTGAAATTTGGTATATTGAGTTGCTATTGGGTTCCCAATTTCTCCACAAAAAATTATTCATATAGGTCAATTTTTTCTGGTAGCTCCCATATAACGGTACCCTCTAATTTTCAGTATTTTGGGGGTTTTGATCGCAATTTTCAACCGAATTGGCTGTAATTTAGTACTTTAAGTTCTTATTGGGTAGCAAATCTCCCCACTAAAAATTATAAACATAGGTCCTTTTTTTCTGGTAGTCCCCATATAAGGGTACCGCCAAATGCCGGTATTTTGGGGTTCTTGAGCGAGTTTTTCAAGCGAATTCGCTGAAATTTGGCACATTTGGTTCTTATTGGGTTCAAAATATCTCAACCAAAAATTATAAATATAGGTTCAATTTTTCTGGTAGCCAGCCCCCATATAAGGGTACCCCCAATTTTCGCTATTTTGAGGTTCTTGAGCACGTTTTTCAACCGAATTCGCTGAAATTTTGTATTTTGTAGTCGTATATGATAAAAAATTTCCCTACAAAAAATTATTAACATGCAGCCCCTTTTTGGGGTAGTCCCCATTTAACCCCCTTTTTATACCCTCCACCATAGTATGGAGGGTATATTAGTTTTGTTTTTCCGTTTGTAACGCATCGAAATAATCATTTCCGACCCTATAAAGTATATATATTCTTGATCAGCGTAAAATTCTATGACGATCTAAGCATGTCCGTCTGTCTGTTTGTCTGTCTGTCTGTCTGTCTGTTGTAATCACTCTAGCGTCTAAACGAATTGAGATAGAGCGCCAAAATTTTGCATAGAGTCGTCTTTTGTCTGCAGGCAGGCACATTTGGTTCTTATTGGGTTCAAAATATCTCCACCAAAAATTAAAATATCTCCACCAAAATTTTCTGGTTGGCCCCATATAAGGGTACCCCCCAAATGTCGGTATTTTGGGGTTCTTGGGAGCGTTTTTCATCCGAATTCGCTGAAATTTGGTACATTTGGTTCTTATTGGGTTCCAAATATATCCACCAAAAATTATAAATATAGGTCCAATTTTTCTGGTAGCCCCCATATAAGGGTACCCCCAATTTTCGCTATTTTGAGGTTCTTGAGCACGTTTTTCAACCGAATTCGCTGAAATTTTGTATTTTGTAGTCGTATATGGTAAAAAATTTCCCTACAAAAAATTATTAACATGCAGCCCCTTTTTGGGGTAGTCCCCATTTAACCCCCTTTTTATACCCTCCACCATAGTATGGAGGGTATATTAGTTTTGTTTTTCCGTTTGTAACGCATCGAAATAATCATTTCCGACCCTATAAAGTATATATATTCTTGATCAGCGTAAAATTCTATGACGATCTAAGCATGTCCGTCTGTCTGTTTGTCTGTCTGTCTGTCTGTCTGTTGTAATCACTCTAGCGTCTAAACGAATTGAGATAGAGCGCCAAAATTTTGCATAGAGTCGTCTTTTGTCTGCAGGCAGGCACATTTGGTTCTTATTGGGTTCAAAATATCTCCACCAAAAATTAAAATATCTCCACCAAAATTTTCTGGTTGGCCCCATATAAGGGTACCCCCCAAATGTCGGTATTTTGGGGTTCTTGGGAGCGTTTCATCCGAATTCGCTGAAATTTGGTACATTTGGTTCTTATTGGGTTCCAAATATATCCACCAAAAATTATAAATATAGGTCCAATTTTTCTGGTAGCCCCCATATAAGGGTACCCCCCAAATGTCGGTATTTTGGGGTTCTTGAGCGCGTTTTTCAACTGAATTCGCTGAAATTTGGTACATTTGGTTCTTATTGGGTTCCAAATATCTCCACCAAAAATAATAAATATAGGTTCAATTTTTCTGGTAGCCCCCATATAAGGGTACCCCCAATTTTCGCTATTTTGAGGTTTTTGAGCACGTTTTTCAACCGAATTCGCTGAAATTTTGTATTTTGTAGTCGTATATGGTAAAAAATTTCCCTACAACAAATTATTAACATGCAGCCCCTTTTTGGGGTAGTCCCCATTTAACCCCCTTTTTTTATATTGAAATAATTATGTAATTTGTTCTGCGTTTTGGGTTTGGTTCTAAGACTCTGTTGTAATCATATCACCAGTGGAGGATATTGAGATAAAAAACTAGAACGAAAGGTTCGATAATGAACTATATATGAACCCGTATTTAGACCTAGCCCCTGTGTTGGGGTACCAGAAGGAGTGGACCGATATTCCCCATCTTCGAGCTTGAACTATGTTTGAAAGAAATAATACGATGGCCAAAGTTTGGATGAAATCAAAATTTTCTGAAACAAATTTGGTGCAAAGAAACATGGGGTCTAGAACGATTTTAACCGTGTCAAAGTGTATACACCCTCATTATCCATAAAGATGTGGATATAATTGTCCATTAAAAATTTCTGAAATTTGTTTTATAGTTTACATTTTGGTTTACATAACCGGTTAGTGGAAATTTCGATATAGGTCCACTCTTTGGTAATTTCCCTATATTTTCATTTCAAGTACCTTTCAGTATATCTATGGTGGAGGGTATCCAAAGTTCGGCCCGGCCGAACTTAACGCTTTTTTACTTGTTTTAATATTTTTTATCGTCCAATTAATATTTTTTTTAAAATATTTGTTCAATGTTCATGTAGATACGTGGATTTTTTAAAAATATATTTTCAATGTGCATGTGTGGGAATTGATTATTTAAAAATATATTTTGTACATGTGTTGGAATGGATTTTTTAAAAATATTTGTTATATTCCATACATAGGCGTGGATTTTTTATCGTAGATATATAGGCGTGGATTTTTTATTTTTTTTTCATGGTCCATATAAAGGGGTGGATTTTTTAAAAATAATTTTTCGTGGTGTATATAGGGGTGGATTTTTCATAGTTTTTCATGTTTCACATAATGGCGTGGATTTTTTTAAAAATATATGATGACATATTATTGAATCTAATAAATTTCCTTCAACTTACAACCAATTTTTTATATCTTATTTTTTCTTCTACGACCAAATCATGTAATTGTTCAGTTTGAGATAAAACAATAAACAAACATCCACGAATTTATAAGTAACCTTGAATAACTGCACATTCATGATTACCCCTGATATATCAAATAATGACACACTTAGTGAACTTTCCCAAAACACTTTCCATTGTTTTATTTACATTTCTTAAATTATATTTACTCAATAGATTAACTTGTTAGCTTTGGTCATATTTAAACTTCCGTATCATCATCCACTTTATTTTTAACAAAATGTTATCTTATCTAGGTTCTCATAAACAGAGTAACCCAAATATGCTTTATTGTTTTCTTTTAAATTGTCCTGTTACCTTATCTAATTCATTTAATTATCCAAATAATTTTTCCACTTATAAATTGTAATAAATCTTTTAGGCTAGCAGCACTTAAACATGGCGCCCGACAGGTGCATTTTATTTGTGTACCTCAGGGTCAACAAGTCTACCCAAGGTGGTACGCATGTCCCACTATGCCATTCTCTACCGGATGGATGTGTAAGTTAACTAAAATATTTTCACCAAATATTTCCCTTAAACCAAATCTCTCTTTGCAGCCATCGCCGTTCTGCCAAGCTGCTTGTATTTAGTGGCGTCTTTTGGTTCATGGGTATTGTAACCTTGGTATTATCCCCAGTAAATGGCAAAACTCGTGTTATAACGGAAAATCCATTTTCACCCCAGGATTTTTGTGAAATTGTCCAAAAACATAAAATAGAAATTGCCGCCTGTTCACCATCCCACATCCCCTTGTGTTTGTCCTGTCCCGAAATATTGGCGGCCAGCGATTTGACAAGTCTCAAAATTGTATTTGTCGCCGGCAAATCATTACCATATTCCTTGGTGTCCAAATTTAAAGAATATGCCGTGAATTGTGAATTTCCCATTGTGTATGGCATGACGGAGTTGTGTGGTGCCGTAACCCGCGGCATATTGGATGCCAGCAATAAAGTCGGCCAATTGGTCCACAATGTAGAAGTTCGAATTGTAAGTGATAATGGAGAGAATTTGGGACCCAATGAAACGGGAGAAATTTACATACGTACCAAATATGCCAGCTCAGGATATTATTGTAATCCGGAAGCTTCACGCTTAACCTACATTGAAGATGGTTGGATACGTAGCGGCGATATCGGCTATTTCAACGACGAAGGAAATCTCTACGTTGTGGATCGTCGCAAAGACATTCTGAAATATAATAATTTCCATTTTTCACCCACCGCTATTGAAACTGTGATCTATGAAATACCGGACGTTGCCGAAGTTTGTGTTGTCGGTATTCCAGATATTACTTACGATAGTTTGCCTGCAGCTGCAATTGTAAAGAGACAGGGTGCAAATATTACTGAAGCCGACGTCAGTCAATATGTTGCAAAGCGTATGCAACACTTTGAAAATTTAGACGGTGGGGTTTATTTCTTCGACAAATTGCCGCTAACGGCTTCAGGTAAAGTTCTGCGAAAAGTTGTTACGGACCTGTGTGCTAAATTGAGAAATAAGGAATAAATATTTAGAATTTTATATACATACTTGTGTGTAGTTTAAACATCGAATAGACTTATTGTTTAAGAAATATATATATATATATATATTTTTTTTTTTTATTTGAGAGGCATTTCCATTGAAATCGGTCTACTCATCTTTACTCTATAATGCGTACCTTAAATTTAATAGTTTTTAATAACAATAAACACTCGATTTGTTCGAAACCTTCTATTGAAGTATTGTGTTTTAAAGCAGACGGGGAAAGGCGTGGATTTATTAAATATTTTTTAGCGAACTATATAAGGCGCGGATATTTTAAATAATTTTTTCAGCGGCCTATACAAGGGGTGGATTTTTTAAATAAATTTCCAGCGGCCTATATAAGTCGTAGATTAAATATTTTTTTCCAATGCCTATTTAAGGCGTGGATATTTTAAATAATTTTTTCCAAGGGGTATATAAAGCGTGGACTTTTTAAATAATTTTTTCCAAGGCCTATATAAGGCGTGGACTTTTTAAATAACTTTTTCCATGGCCCATATAAGGCGTGGATCTTTTAAATAATTTTTCCAAGAAGTATATAAGGCGTGGACTTTTTAAATAACTTTTTCCAAGGCCTATATAAAGCTAAGGTCACACTACGCAAATATTTGATCAAATGTCTATTTTTTGTTTGCCCAAAAAATGTCAAATTTCCACACTCTTGATTTTGAGTTCACATTACACTCAAATATTTGACACATTTTGTTTGCTCAAACAGTGAGCAAATAGTGTCAAATTATGAAATGGGAAACATGTTTGACGTGTGGTCACATTGGAAAATATATTTGCACCATGAAACAGTTTGATCAAACTGTCAAAAAGCATAAATTTATTTGCCAGCAAATATAGAGAGAAATTATGGCCAACTTTGATTATGTTTCAAATCCTGTCGTATATATATATATAAGTTATTAATAAGGTATTTTATGGACCCCTACGGAATCCGCTTATATGTTAAATCGGATGTAACGTATATATGGAAGATGTAGCTAGATCTTGCCAGGATTTGAATTATGAATGAAACAATTTTCGGTTAAGTTCAGCCGTGCCGAACGTTTTAATAACCACCACCAAATTAGATCCCATTTGGTAATAAAATTCGGATTGTACCAACCTTTGTATGGAGAATATGTCAAAACTCCATGTTTTTCTAGACCATGTGTCGAGATTTGAAAATTGTATGTGACGAGATAATTTACCATCTAAGAACCCGAAATACAAAATAAAGGTTTTTACTTAATATAAATCCCAAATGCAAACCATGGCCACATCGATCGAAAAATTTGTTTTAAACCTACAACAGATCGAAAAACGGGCTTTGTCATTATATCGCAGCTACATATATACAAATGTTGACATATGTTGAACATTGTGAGGCGGTGTCTTTCCCAAAAAGAATTCGAAATGCCAATATTAAGCTTATTCGGTTTGAAAGCGTACCTAGGGCCTGAAATTATGTTTTTCACTAATAACCAGTAATGAAAGTAGTAAAGTCGGACGGGGCCGACTGTATATTAAACAGGACTATTATCATGAAATTGTATGAAATAAAATATGTGATATTTATCTAAATGTGAAACGACCTTTGATGTCAAATTGACAAACATGAGGAGTTTGATGCACAATTTACTTGAAATCGGACGACTATATATATGGAAGCTATAACCAAATATGAACCGATTTCAACGAAACTTGTTACAGGTTAGGTTATACTAATTTCAGTACGTTTTGTTCTTATCAGCCATATATTGGTTCCTTGGTGCGTCAATTACTTAAAATCAATCTTATAAGGGAGCTACATCTAAATCTCAACCGATTTTCACTAAACTTGGCACACATTATTCTGGATTTAATTCAAAACGCTATGCAACGTAAGAACTTGGTACATCATTTAGATTAAATCGGACGAAAATATATATATCTAGATCTGAATCGATTTTCACGAAACTCAGCACACATCATTCCAGCATCAATTCAGTACGTTATGTATATGAACTTTGGTGCACCATTTACATAAAATCGGACGAAAATATATATGGGAGCTATATCGAAATCTGAACCGATTTTAACGAAACTTAGCACACATCTTTATAGATTAATTAAGATGCGCTGCGCCAAGTTTCCTGCAAATCGAAAGATATAAAAGGACTTTGGTGCACCTTTTACAAAATTTGGACAAAACTATATATGGGAGCTATATCTAAATCTGAACCGATTTTAACAAAACTTCGCAGACATTAGTCTGGACTTAATTCAGTACTCTGTTTTGTCCCAAACGGACAATTAATGGGAGTTTGGTGCATCATTCACATTAAATCGGACGAAACTATATATGGGAGCTATATCGAAATCTGAACCGATTTTAACAAAACTTCGCAGACATCAGTCTGGACCAAATTCACTACTGTGTGCAGAATTTTGTCCTAATCGGACAAATATTGGGAGTTTGGTGCATCATTCACATAAAATCAGACGAAACTATATATGGAAGCTATATCTAAATCTGAACCGATTTTCTCCAAATAGGGTTCGTCCTTGGGCCAAATAAGTGAAATGTGCCAAATTTCATCCAAATCGGATCATAAATGCGACTTGTACTTTGTTCACAAAAATACATGGACGGACATGCGTAAATCGACTCAGTAAGTGATTACATGCATATTCTCAAAAAGAACCATGGGTCTATCTCGTTTCCTTTTGCCTGTTACAAACATATACAAATACATAATACCCTGTACCACAGTGTGGTGAAGGGTATAATAAATGTAACCCAGAAACAATACGAAGAATTTTGCGTAAACGTAGTCTTCGTAGTAGAGTTGCACTGAAAAAGGCATTCATAAACCCCCCAAAAATCGAAAATCCGATTGAAGTACGTTCAGTATTCTATGATTTTTGGAGCAAATTTTTAGTTGTTTGTATAGGATCATGATGCAATAATAAGGTGATGTATCAAAACAAAAACCTTTGTTTTTGTCCCGACCACCTATCGCAATTTGTCAGCACTACATTTCAAATTATTTTTTGTTTAAATAATAAATCTTATCCATAATTCCTTCAATAAAAACGAAGTTACCTACTTCGGTAGCGCTCATACAGACCCATACGATTACTGACCCTCCTACGTGCTTTACGGTCGGAATTGTGTTGCTTGGTCCATCCGACCCAAACAAGTTAAATTTGCTTCCACCAGAAAAAAATAAAAGATTTGCAAAAAATTTCTTTTTGTCGTGCTCTTGAACGAAATCCAATCAGATTTTCCGATTTTTTCGATTTATGAATGGGTTTTCCAGTGAATTACATTTCTTTTCCAGATATTTCTCTGCGATTTAAGCAAACTTTGGATTATCGGTCACTTTTCGGAGCAACTGCTTCTTTGTTATAAACAATGGAAGTTACTAGGTTTGCATTGAATATTTAAACACACATCCGGAATCATGGTATAATAATAAAAGGTAACACCAAGTGTTGTTGTACAAAAAACGATACAACAACCACATGGAAATTTGTTGTTGTAAGTTCTACTAGTGTCAACTCATTTGACAGAAAAATGTAAACAAAAAAAACAAATTATCATCAAATTATTTTTATTTTAAAAATGGAATATTTTCGAATCCTCAAAATAAAAATTGAAAAACATGAATGAAAATCTATCAAATTTATATTTCTATCGCTTCCACATCTTTCCCTTAATTGAGCCATTGCCATATATATGTGTAACACATATGACAATGCTGGGAATAGCGAGTAATTCCTTCAAAAAAGATTTGCTTCCTCAAACTTTCCCAGCAGGCAGATTGAGTAAATTGAATACGGGAGCACATTTAATAAAGAACAATTTCAAATTGTATGCGTTCCCAATTTTCCTGTTGGGTGATTTTTAAAAACATAATTTGTCAAATTCATATAGTATTACGTTGGAATCAAATCAGCTGGGATTTGCTGTTACCTTTTATAATTGTACCATGATCCGGAATGTAAAAATTAATTCAATGAAAATAATAAAATATCCAAAAATATGCACAGTTCTAACCAATGTGCGTTTACATTACACACGCTATACCGATTATTTAGTTAACAATAAATGTAAGGGCTCCCCACTATAAGAGAATCGGGTAAATAACAGACATAGTTCGTGCGTTAACGTTGACTAACATTACAATAACGTCATAATACGGGGACGTCATAATAGGGTCCATCCATTCATTTTTGTCGGATGACTGTTAAATAAATAATAGCCAGTCCAGTGCATCGGATCTACAGCAAAAAAAAAAAACACAAACAGTTGTGCTGAAGATGAGCTACGGAATAGATGTACTCAACGATCGCCACGCTTACTGCGATGTGTTTTATTTATTAATTGTATAGTTTTTCAAACGATACGCTTTACCGAAAAAAACAATAACAACCCGAAGAAGAAGAGGAGAGAAAAAACAATTAAAATAACTAACAATTCCACGATAGAATAATTAAATATTAAACTAACAGCTATAATTCCAGAAAAAAAAAACGATAAAATCATGGAATTGGCGGGGGATAACGAACAAGAAGCAATCTTGGATTCACTGCAAAAATGGTTTGAAGAAAATCCCAAATTTCCAAATAAAATTGGTAAGTTGTTAAAAAACGCCAACGACAACAAAAAGAAAGGTCTAATAAGATTTGTGCTTGGGATTGTCATTCATTCCTTGGCGTTTTTTAAAATAAATTCGAGAAGTGATGTTTGAAAATTCTGTGTGTGAAATAAATTCAATTTATTTGTGCAACATAATTCTGATGTAAAATTCAGATAGTATATATTTATCAGAAAAATATGTTAATAACTTAGGCACAGTGGGATATTTAAGAAGATTGAGTGATTCTTTTTTAAGTCTAAACCAGTAAGGAAAGATCAAAAGTCGGTCGGGGCCAACTATATGATACACTTCACCACTTTGGGTACATACAAGAGACGTTCATATGTAAAATATTCTTTAGGTGGAATATGGAATGAAAGTTATATGAAAGTGTTGAAGACAATTTCCGACATTGTGATAATAGGATCATAAATATGGCCTGGTTAGCGGTTAGAAAATCAAACACATATATAGTTTTAAATATTAACCTATCCTATAGGTTTCGTCTTTGAGCGGAAATAAAAATACATTCAAAATTTTTGTGACGATTGGCGACGTTACAAACTCTTGGGCCCACACAAACTTATAATACTCTAAATAAAAAGGTCCAATTTCGAAGTGAATTTAAAACTTTTGAAATATTATCGGTTATCGCAAAAGCATTTGAGAAGATTATTTACGAATTCTTATTTATTTATGACGTCATAACTTGAGGGGAAGGAAACTATATCTGGCAACCAATTTAGATTTATACCCGGTAATAAAAGTTCACCACTTTAGAAACATACAGAAATGCTTATACGTACAATATCCTATCGATAGAACATGCATAGCATATTTAAGGGGACCATTGACATGGAATCGGACTAAATTAAATATATGATTTACATAGATATATGTACATAGATATATGTACATAGATATATGTATTTGAATTAATCCATTAACATTTCAATATGAAATCTATGAAAATTTTCATGACAATCGGGCGATTTCATACAAATAATACGTCGTAGATCCCAATGGCGTACCAGTTGTATGAAATCGAGCAAAACTATGTATGAGAGCCACATGTAAATCTGTACGATTCGAAGCATTTGATTTGACATACCTCATACGGTATTCCACATTTAACGAAACTTAATACACTTTTCGTCTCAATCGGACACACCTTTGCAGTATGGTGCACCATTAACATAAAATCGGACGGACATGCATAAATCGACTCAGAATGTGATTCTATTAATATTCTCATAAGGAACCATTAATATTCTCATAAGGGCCGGGTTTTCGAACTCTTTTGCACATATAAGAAAAATCAAAATATTAAGCGATTTTTATGCCAACCACACTTTTAAAGTGGTTGGCATATTCTGCACAAACTTTTTATACCCTTCACCACACTGTGGTACAGGGTATTATGTCTTTATGTTTGTAACAGGCAAAAGGAATCGAGATAGACCCATAGTTACTTTTGAGAATATGCATAGAATCACTTTCTGAGTCGATTTACGCATGTCCGTCTGTCCGTCCGTCCATGTATTTTTGTGAACAAAGTACAGGTCGCATTTATGATCCGATTTGGATGAAATTTGGCACAGTTCACTTATTTGGCCCAGGGACGAACCCTATTGAAATTGAGAAAAATCGATTTAGATTTAGATATAGCTCCCATATATATTTTCGTCCGATTTAAGGTAAATGGTGCACCAAAGTCCCTATATATCGTTCGATTTGCACGAAATTTGGCACAGCGTAATGAATTAAGCCTAGAATAATGTCTGCAAGTTTCGTAAAAATCGGTCCAGATTTAGATATAGCTCCCATATATAGTTTCGTCCGATTTTATGTAAATGGTGCACCAAAGTCCCTATATATCGTTCGATTTGCACGAAATTTGGCACAGCGTAATGAATTAAGCCTAGAATGATATCTGCCAAGTTTCCTGAAAATTGGTCCAGATTTAGATATAGCTCCCATATATATTTTCGTCCGATTTTATGTAAATGGTGCACCAAAGTCCCTATATATCTTTCGATTTGCAAGAAATTTGGCAAAACGTACTTAATTGAGCTTAGAATGATGTCTGCCAAGTTTCGTGAAAATCGGTCCAGATTTAGATATAGCTCCCATATATAGTTTCGTCCGATTTTATGTAAGTGATGCACCAAAGTCCCTATATATATTTCGATTTGCACGAAATTTGGCATAACGTACTTAATTGAGCTTAGAGTGATGTCTGCCAAGTTTCGTGAAAATCGGTCCAGATTTAGATATAGCTCCCATATATATTTTCGTCCGATTTTATGTAAGTGATGCACCAAAGTCCCTATATATATTTCGATTTGCACGAAATTTGGCATAACGTGCTTAATAGAGCCTAGAGTGCTTTATGCCAAGTTTCCTGGAATGATGTGTGCTGAGTTTCGTGAAAATCGGCTCAGATTAAGATATATATATATATATATATATATATATATCCGTCAGATTTAATGTAAATAATGTACCAAAGTTCTAATATTGCATAGATCGATTGATTTTAAGTAATTGACACACCAAGGAACCAATATATGATTGAAAGAACAAAAGTACTGAAATTAGTATAACCCAACCTGTGAAAAGTTTCGTTGAAATCGGTTCAAATTTGGATATAGATTCCACATATATTTTAATCTAAGGTAATTGGTGCTTTTAAGACCCTATATATCTTTGCACGAAATTTGGCATAGCGTGCTGAATTGCGTCTATATAAATGTGTGCCAAGTTTCATGAAAATCGGTTCAGATGTATATAAAGCTCCCATATATATATATATATATATATATATAGTCGCCCGATTTTAGGTAAATGGTGCACCAAAGTCTTTGAAAATCATTCCATTTGCACGAAATTTGTCATAGCGTACTGAATTAAGTTTAGAATGACGTGTGCTAAATTTCGTGAAAATCGGTTCAGATGGTCTGAAGTATTGACCACGTATAAATACGCTAAACAAGTCAATATAATTTATTTGCGGGAGTCAGATCCGAAACGCTAACCAGATTTTCTGATAGTAAAACCGACTTTCGTACCGGATTTAATTAAACGATTAACTAAACTAAAAACATTGATAATCACACACTCTATACCTGTGAGTAAATAAATCCACCTTATACAAAAATTTATAATTATCGATTAGCTTTGTGGATTTTTTCCCTATCACAATTGTATAAATATTATTTTATTATTATTTTTCATTTTACATTTCTACAGCATTTTTCTTTTGCAAATACAAATAATAATATTTGTATTTTATTATTTCAAAAACCGGCAATGAATTGCCAGAAAATAAAATATTGAACATAATAATTACAATGACGTTGTATTTTATTATTAGTAATAATACCATGACTATAAGACAATGCAACTTTATCGCTAATTATAGTGGAGCGTAGGAAATAAAATGTAGAAGAAAAAAAATCAGCCAGAATAAATATATAGGAGGTCATTCGTGTATCGGTGACATATTAAAGGGACAAAGTCTGAAAATTATTCAGTATTTTCAAAATTTGTGGAGTTGCGTATAAGTTACGAACCCTATCGAAATTGGCGAAAATAGGTCCATATTTATTTATATCTGCCATATAGATCCGTCCGATTGTACAATAGTGCACCACACTTCCAAAGTTTGTCCGATTGACAAGCGTACATCGTAGCAAATTGAGACAGGTATCGAAATCGGTTCTGATCGTCTGATTTCATGTAAATGGTGCACCAACCTTCCTTGATTGGTTACAGCGACGTAGCCATAGGAGATCTCCGATTAAAACGTGTGTCAGCTGTCTTTTATGAAATCTTAGCATAATTTTAGGCAGTAATCAAAAAATTGACTTGCTATCTTCAATAAAATCTTAAGCATAACATAAGGCGCTTAATTGTTTTATAATTAAGCGCCTTAGGTTATGCCTACCGGAAAGGCTAATAACGTGTTGGTTGTGTGAAAAACATGTTTATTTTATATGTGCAGGTTTTGATTTAATTAATGATCGTAAAAATGGACTTAGCTGAATATTCATATTAATAAACTTTCTTGGAATACTCCTGAGTAAATTGCAATTAAAAACTCAAAAAATAGACTTTATCGCAAACTAGCGAAGTGCCCGATACTTTGTATCCGGAAAGGGCATAACAAAAAAAAAAAAAACAAATAAATAATATTTCATATGGAAATCATGAATACTGTATAATTTGTTGTACTATAATTTCGAACTCCACTTCTATTCCTACGTCTAATATAAAGTTTATTACCATTTAGTACCCTTCATACACATAAGCACTAATTTCCGAAATCTCTTTCATTAAAATTGATCAGAACTTCAATTATATATTTTAGCAAATACCTACAGGTTCGAACACATATGTACATATTTTCAAGGCTACCTCTATATATATATATAAATATATTACATCTAATTTCACTAAATTTAGTACCAGTTAATACCAAATTGTATGTTTCCAGCTCTCTCCCTTACCCATATCCAAATTGTTCCAAATTTAGTGCATTTAGTACTATTCGTACACCTAAATTCGAATTTTCAAATCTGTTTCAATAGCTCAATCCCACCCTTCAACAGTAATCTAAATTGCAAATCTCAGGATTTCAGCCCTACCCATTCACCCAAATCCAAATTGTACCAAATTTAGTATTATTTCATACTTTTCATACTCATAAGTAAGAATTTCGAAAAGTACATCACTCTAACAGTAATCCTAAGTCTTCCAAACGAATTAAAAAAAAAAACTTCCTCAATCCTGATTTCAAATAGTAAAAGGAAGTCCAAATTTAAGGATCCAAATTGTACCAGATTTGGTACCATTCTGTATTTTTCGTACCCATATATTCCAAAACTATCTCAATCCTATACTCCGACAGTAATCTTAGTTGCAGCTTTCACGATTCCAGTTCCACACATTCATTAAAGTTAAAATTGTACAAAATTTAGAAGTTTTCTTACCAATAAGTGGAAATTTCCAAAACTCATTTCTACACTCCAATTCAATTCTACACTACAACAGTAACTTTAATGAAAAATGAAAAATTTCAAGAACCATTCCCATCCGCTCACATAGATCTAAACTGTACCACATTTAGTACCGTTTAGTACTTTTCGTTCGGCTTAAGTTTAGGCAGTAACACTACCTCAATCACGTATTTTAACAGTAATTTTAATTCCAAATATAAGTTTTCCAACTCTGTCGGTTCACTCAAATCTAAATTGTATAAAATTTAGTACTAAAAATGGTATAATTTAGTACGAAATTGTACCTAAATATGGTACAATTTCCAAATTGTATGGCTTCGTCCAATTTCATGAAGCACCATATCTTCTATAACGATTCTATCTGTCCGAATGACGTGGGTCAAGTTGAGACGGATATATATATATATATATATATTACATATAAATTCGCCAAAGGCACATCCTATATCCGATTTTGTTCGATAATCAAGTTCTATTCAATTTAATTGAAATGATTAAGAGTATATCTTTAATGTGTACAGATTATCATAAAATTGCCCTTGTCTGATTATAGCCTTTCCTTACTGATGTGAAATTGAAAAGTTAACTTTTCGACAAAATACCTATATATACGTCATTGAAGTAATAAATATCAAGCATCATCCTTATCAGATATTGATACCACAAAACCATTTACCAACCCATTTAAATAATTTTCAGATCGCACCTTACTATGTCGTCTTTATCAACGATCATCAAGAGACGTAGAGGAAACTAAAAAATTACTGGAACTCTATTATACCTTGCGGCTTAAAAATCCAAAGATTTTCATAAATAGGGATCCAAGTGATGTCGATACGGATAATATGTATAAATATTTGTATGTATATAAGGGCTGTAATATATCATACATAAAACAAATAATTCTGATTTGTTTTTTTTCCACAGGCACATTGCCCCACTGAGCCAATTGACACCCGAATGTTATCACATCACCTGTATACACTTTCATAACTTGAACACTAAAATGGTAAGATAATTTCAATAGAATTTTATTAGGACCTCGGAAATCTCTATTACCCAATGCCATAACAAGAAGTCCAAAATGATCTTGAAAAATTTTATATTTTCAGATACATTTCACGGAAGACATAAAAACCTATGTGATGATTAGTGATTGTTATTTCCTGCAACCGGATATGATATTGGAAAATAACAATGGCCAGCTTTCCAAGGGTGAAATAATTATCATCGATATGGAGGGCATTACCATGAAACATATAGCAGCATTGTCCATGGGTACATTGAGTGTTTTCTTCAAATATATCTATCAGGCCTTTCCGAATCGTATGCAAGCGGTACAATTGATTAATTGTCCATCGTACATAAATAAAATTTTGGGGTTCCTAAGACCATTTATGAGCAGGGAATTATATGAGATGGTAGGACATGAAATTTAGATGTTAAAATATACAAATATTGGCTATAGCAATTATATCGTTTATATTAGGTTAAATGTCACACCAACGGCCTGGAGAGTCTCTATGAAAGTATACCACGTGAAATTTTACCAAAGGAATATGGTGGCAATGCTGGAACCATGGCTGAGTTGAGTTCCGAATTTAGAAACAAAGTTTTGGAAATGAAGTAAGTCGTTTAAATACGGTTGCTTTGCTTGACTCATAATATTTAAAAACTTTAATTGCAGGGAACTTCTTATGGATCCGGAATACTGGACTGTACAGAAATCTTAAAAGTGGAGTGATGAATAATGTTTTGTATTTAAAATAAAAAGTGAATTTTTGTAAAAACTATAAAATCGTTAAACTATTTCCTGCTGTCCACTTCACTAGTTAGGTGGATTTTTTATGCTCCAAAATCAGTCCGTATATAGGCGTGGATTTTTTAAAAATATATTTTCATGGTCCATATATTTATATGTTTCTTTTCAGGTGTCTTACGCACTTGTCTAAGACATTTACATATCCAAATAATTTTTCCATCTATCAATTTTATTAGGCTACCAGCACTCAAACATGGCGCCCGACAGGATGCATTTTTTCTGTGTACCTCAGGATCGACAAGTTTACCCAAGTTGGTGCGCGTATCCCACTATGCCATTCACTACCGGATGGGTGTGTAAGTTAACTAAAATATTTTCCTCAAATATTGCCATTACACCAAATCTATATTTGCCAAATATTCCTGCCAAACTTCTCGTGTTTAGTGGCGTCTTTTGGTTCATGGGTATTGTAGCCTTGGTATTATCCCCAGTAAATGGCAAAACTCGTGTTATAACCACCCAATGATTTTTGTGAAAATTTCCAAAAAACATAAGATAGAAATTACCATCTGTTCTCCATCACACATCCCCTTGTGTTTGGCTTGTCCAGAATTATTGGCGGCCAGCGATTTGACCAGTCTCAAAAAATTATTTGTCGCCGGCAAAACAATTAATTATGCCTAGAAGGCCAAATTTAAGGAATACGCCGTGAATTCTGAATTTCCCATTTTGTACGGCATGACGGAGCTGTGTGGTGCCGTAACACTTGGCATGTTGGATGACAGCAATAAAGTTGTCCAATTAGCCCACAATATAGAAGATCTCAGTTGGGCCTCGGCAACTCTGGTTTGTAATCATGGCTGCTGCCCTCGGAGCAGAGTTTCTCCGAGGATTGTATTCAACCTTTATTCTTGAATTGCATCCTAAAGTGCATTACTGTAAATACGATTCATTCCTGCTTGATAAACCTGTTGATATAGAGCTTCTCTTTTGTACCTTCGGAACTCTCTCTTGAGATCATGAAAATCCTTCATGGCATGCATAGGTGGTGGATCGGATGGCTATTTATGTAAAACTCAATCACATATTGCATCGACAACATCTTGTTGGAAGGAACATCCTGTTGAGGGAACACCCTGTTGCAATCCTCAGGCCGACATTCTGGCAGGATTAAGTATTTTCCATCGCTCTCGCAAATATCACAAATTTTCGTATAATCATCCGGTAGACGTGGAATTTCAAAAAAGTAGAGTCTTAGCTACTGGCAACAAAAGTGAGATCGACCTGCCACCCTGGCATAAGGAACTATTATAATAGCTAATGAGAGAATGATAACTTTGGCCAGCTGCTCCTAGATCATCAAGCTGCTTCAACATTACCATAGAGATTCCATCCGGACAAAGTGCCTCAGATGATCCTGCAACATTCTGCAAACGTCCTCATCCATCTACGGATGCAGTATAAGATGCGCAATACCTCAACACCTTCCTGATTTCGAGAGCGACTTAACCGCTAGGCTTAGAATTTCAGAACGGTAGAGTCTTAGCAACTGTCGACAAAAGTGAGATCAGCCTGTATGATTCACCTTTACTGGCATCAGAGCTCCGATTTGCTCGATTTTACTCGCGAGTGAAAAATACTCCCGAGTGGGAGTATGTAAAGAGTACGAGTTTTTTAGGGAGTATACTCTCCACTCTTTTATTTTGTTTGGGAGTGCTCGCGAGTACTCCTTGATGAAGAAAAAGAGTGTGAGTCAAAATGTTCGAAATAGAGTATGAGTTCACTCTAAGAGTGAAATCGAGTGGACAAATAAATTTGGTTGTTTGGTTATTTGTGTGTGTGTGTAGTAGCAAACATTTTTTGATGTTGATCTTTTGTGTGCTGTGGGGAGATCGATTATTTTCCTTACTGAAAATGTGAAATACAAATAAAAATCTTATACCATATAAGATTTTTATATGTTTTTTATTTCAATTTATAAAATGAATTCAACCGTGTGATTAAATTAATTCAATATTTTTTTAAAAGCATAATCACCTCCAAACAAATTTTTAAAATGGTATTCATTAAAAAATGTGGAAAAGTATTCTCCAAAAATATTAAAAGCGCTGGTTTGAAAGGAACCCCATGAATGTATAAGTGGTTCATTATTTAATTTTAGTATCAAAATATTGTCGAGGGTTTCAATTTGGAGGCTGGTTCGTCTTGCTGTCACTATTTCAGACTTACATAAAGTAAACGCAGAGAATGAGCTTGTTGATGCACGCTTTCCCAGCAGTACAGCAAACCAAACATCACAAAACAAACAAACAAACAATGCACACAAACAACATCAAGTAAAACAACGGTATCACAACAAAAACATAAATAAAAATAAAAGAGTACTCGGCAAGAGTGTAATCTGCTCGATTTCGAGCGTATTTCACTCCCACTCGAAAACGAGCGAAGCACTTGCGCTCTTATTTGAGTGGCTGAGAAAAATAGAGTATACTCTATTTACTTTTTCTACTCGCAAGAGTACTCCCGCTCGAATTCGAGCGAGTTTCACTCTTTACTCGAAATCGAGCGAGCATTTCGGAGCTCTGACTGGCATTCTTGCCTGTCTTCAGTAGCGGTACCACCCTGGCAACGGGAACCAGTAGAATGACTAACGACAATTAGAGGACGTGGTTTGCTACTCTTGGCTCATCAAGCTGCTTCAATAACACCATAGAGATTCCATGCGGACTACAACGTAAATTGTATCCATCTGAATAGATCGTATACTGCGCAATAATCTGCTCTTTGCCCTGTCGCTTTTGGGGTGCTATACAAATTGCCAGTTAAAATAACACATCCACCTTTTCACATCAATGCCTATAAACCGATCCTCTCTCCTTCCTGGGTTCGAGAGAGCCTTAACCGTTGCATACAATTTACTCACTCTGTTATTGATGCCGACTAACCTATTGACTTCCTGTGTCAGTTCTCTGATTCTGAAGTTAGTAGGGTTAGTACGCCGAAACTCATTTGCTAATCTCGTTGCTGGAATGTTGGGACACAATTCGCATATACTACCCATAGGATTATAGCGAAAAAATTTCTTTCGGATCGATCCGAGGAGCGAATATCGATTCGGTCCAGTACCAAGGTTCGCACTCGTCTTAATGTAGCAGCAAAGGTGCGATCTAATGTAACACGTAAACTCGTCCTCGAAAGCTGGAAACTCAACAGATAGCAGAAGCCTACTCCGCTCAACTTAACCAACTGCTTGTCCCGATAAAAATATAGAAGCACAATGTCAAAGAATTGCCCACTCCATACAAACTGCAGCAAAAGCAACATCAAGAAACCAGTGATACGATCAGGAGCGTCGTAATGCAACTGATATGAAGAACGCAGCGTATAGAGCAACCCTGCAAACAGTAACAAGAAAAAAAGAGAGAGGAAAAACGCATTTTCAAAAGAAAGAAGAAAGAACAAGAAAAACGTGAGCGGAAGCGGGGCTTTGGTGCAGGCACATCCTCTTGTAGAGGAGATAAATAAGGAAACCTGGAGACCGATACAGACAGCGTATTGAAGACCTGGAAGGAGCATTTTGAAAAGCTTCTGGTATCCAATAGTAGCGGTGAAGAGAATACCCCAAAACCAATAATAGATGACGGTATAGAGTGTATATCACCTAGCAAAAAAGGAGACAAGACGATATGTGCCAACTATAGAGGAATAAGTCACCTTCCCATCGCATATAAAGTGCCATCCAGCGTGCTCTGTGAACGGCTTAAATCAGTGGTTAATGACATTATTGGACCATACCAATGCTGCTTCAGGCCTGGCAAATCCACCATTGACCAGATTTTAACTCTGCGCTAAATCATGGAAAAAACCCACGAAAAACACATCGACACATTCCACCTATTCGTCGACTATAAAACCGCATTCGACAGCCCTATGCGTTCGGCATTCCTGTAAAATTAATACGGCTATGCAGGATAACTTTAAGTGGTACAAGGTCGCAGTTAAAGTCGGAATGGACTTCTTGGAGCCCTTCAACATCGAAAGAGGATTCAGACAAGGTGACGGTTTATCGTGTGACCTTTTTAACATTCTGCTGGAAAAGGTCATACGAGATGCAAATGTGAACAGAAATGATACTCTGTACACCAAACAGCCTACACCGGCAACATCGACATAATGGGTGGAATATTGCGAGCGGTAACTGCAACCTTTGAACGAATTGAGGACTGTGTCAATGTGGAATTGACATTGAATTTCGAGAAGACTAAACTGATGGTATCAATGCGCAAGACGTCCAGTAGACTCGGACCAGCTGTGGAACTTGAGAACTACCGCTTCGAGGTAGTCAAAGATTTTATATACCTTGGTTCTGCCATAAATAAAACTAATGAAATCAGTTTTGAAATTCGGAGAAGGGTAGTGTTGACCAACAGATGCTACTATGGTCTATGTAAGCAGTTTAGAAACAAGGTCACCTCCCGCCAGACCAAACTCACACTCTACAAGACGCTGATACTACCCTTGCTGTTGTATGGATCTGAAGCATGGGTACTTACGCAAGCAGATGAGGCAGCTCTTAGAGTGTTGGAAAGAAAAATTCTCCAAAAAATTTGTTGGACGATCGGAATGAGCCATGAGTTGTACCATCTATTCTCTGACATCGGAATTGTCAGAGGTATCGAGCTGCAGCGACTACTTTGCTAGGCCGACGCACATGGACATCTTTTTTATGGAACAAAAGTTCTGTCACAAGTCAGCTAAGTAAGTATACAAAAATTCACAATATAGGAAGATACATCTTTGGCAACGTTCCACACGTTGAATATACATACATGCATTATCGATCTTTTACTTATACAGCGCATTGTCAATACAATGCAACCATTGATCCACTGGCCCATAAAATGCAAATACAACTGTTTTTTGTGAATGCCATTAAACCCAACCGCAAAGATAAACAAGTTTTATTGACTCCGATAAACCCGCCAGTCACTGCACACAACGTTCAAACTTGCTGACCACCAGTTACAGCAACAGCCACTGAGTTCAACGATTCGGCTTTCAGTTGTCGCTGAGTAGGCAGACGGCACGCACGCCACCTCTCACTCACTTCTGTCGGAATGAATTCATTTTGTTTTTGGCGGATAAATTATGTGTACATAAACAAAACTCGGGAAGTGAATACGCATCTATAAATAAATGCAATTTCATTGAGAAAAGTAGCAAAACAGAAAAACAAAAATATTGAAAGGAAAAGAAGAAGAATCGTTTGCTAGAAGAGAATTTTTTTGTTGACAAATTTTAACTTTGAAATGGAAATAAAAGGCGATACAGACCAAGAACAGATTATCGATAACCTACAAAAATGGTTTGAAGATAATACAAAATTACCCAATAAAATTGGTAAGTAACTCCAGGCAGTGGCATATATTTGATGATAAGATGTCGCTATGCCAGTCAATTGCCGGCAATTAAAAATAATGCCGAGGTATTTGTTTGTGAATGTTTGGTGTGAATTATATTCAATAAACCGGTTATTGAAAATAATTCACAAAAGTGTAACAGAAAGTCAATTGAGTTCGTTTTGTTTCCTACACAACTATGTTGTCAGTATATAATACCTTATGCAGCCCCAACAATTTTTTACGTCGAGAAATATTGGTCCTAGCTAGACCCACCTCTAAGTATACCGTAGTCGTATGAGTCGATCTAGACATGTGTGTCCGTCCGTTCGTCTGTCCATTATAATTTGTAAACACGATACAGGCCACAGTTATGGACCAATCTTCAGGAAATTTTGTATGTAGGATGAGTCCTGCTCAATGAAGACCCTCTATTGCTTTTGGTAAAGATTGGTTAATATTTAGGGGATGAAATGGACCAAATACTTTATTTTTGTCTGATTTTCTGGTTGTATTCTATAGCGTATATGTTTACTCCTGAAGGACAAAGACCCGAGAAGTTGATAGTATACCCAAGAGGAGTAGTTGGCCTTTAAATTGATACCAATTATATTGTCGTATGTACTCGAATGTGGGAGTTACACTTAAATATTTACAGGTGATTATGTATTCAGATATTATTTAATAACCCATTAACATACTGGAGGGAGGAAATATAGCGCTGATCGCTTTAAAATGTTCCATAGGTTCCAGTTATGGTTAAGGACAACGCCTATAATTTTTGGTGATGATCAGATAATAATTTTGGGATGAAGTGGACCAAAAACTTATTTTTTGTGTTTTTTTTTTTCTTTTTTTTTTTTTGAGTCTCGATATCTTGCCCAGGTCGGAAAAAAATCCGCAGAATGTTAGAGTTCTGTGGTAGTTGTGTAGGGTATGGTATGGTCGGCCTCGTCCAACTATACTGCTCACTGGTTTTAATTTCTATCACTGTTTCCAATGTCTTTTAAAATTTGGTCCCTTAATGACTCAATTATGGTTTGTTCGCGTACTCAAAATTTTGTAAAACATATAAAATTTATAGGGGGAAAATCACAAACAATTTCTATTAATACAAATTATAACGAGTAGACGGACCGGCACAAATTGCTATCCATTCAGTTGGTCAAGATATGATATGGTCGAGATATCTATGTACAATAAAAAATTCGTAGTATTACAATTTCTTAGGGCGACACAAACCTATATTACCCTCACAGCATAGGTGTGTAGGCTATACAAATATTATTGAGGAAACTTGGAAAACAGAGTGTCATTCAAAAGTGATTGTGTGTACGTCGCTTAAGAACTAGTTCAGTACCGATTATATGATGGAATTTGCTATGGAACGCAGGTGACGAATCATGTATATATCAGTCCGAAATAATCGATCTTGCGGCTCTTCGTATTCAAGTTAAATCCAAAGAATTTATTCGCGGAAAAACAAATAGTAGCCTGTATCTTCGACAAAACTGGTCATGTGACAACTGCTTCGTTTAATCCACCTAGGGCAGCATGGTCAAAACGTGATGTGCGGGTCATCCACCGTACAGCTCTGACGTGGTACCCAATAATTTGGCTTGAGCGCGTTCAACGGTGTATTCCACTATTTGTCATGTGCACATTGTTATCAGCTGTTAATTATAATACTTGACTTTTCGCAGCCCTGGAACAAATGAAAAGAAGGACTTGGCATAGCAATTGACTTATAATGGTATTGGGTGCCACGCATAATAATGTGAATTATTTTATCAATAAAGCGCCCGGTGGTTATTTGTGGTTATTTCCAACATGATGGATTCTTACTGAATTACCTATCATTTTTATTGAAATAAAACCAGTAAAGAAAGTAGTAAAGTCGGATTGGGCCGACTATATGATACCCTTCACCAATTTGGGCATATTCTATATATGTCTTCTAAAAGACGTCACCTTTTCGAAAGAACATTGCCATGAAATTGAACGAACTCGAATATTTGATATTTATGTCTTTCTGGAACCTATGCTAAATTTAATTTCATTTAGGCAAGTTTAGAATCGTTTGCATACAATGGGACAAATTTATGTAAATCGGTTAGGAGCAAACTTCATACACGCTATTCGGTAGGCCATACTATTCAATATTTAATCTCAATGAGACACCCAATTGAAATAGATATGAAAGCTGTGTCTGCATCTGCACCAATTTTAACAAACAACAGTAACGTCATTTTAGTCTCAATTGGAAACGGTGTGCAACCAACGAAAATATACATGGGGGCTATATGTAAATCTGAACCGACTTCAACGAAACCTGCCAGAGATTAAATTATATTAACTTCATTACATTGTACAAAATTGTGTGCAAATTGGGCAAACTTTGGCTCTAAAGTGCACAATTTACATAAAATCGGAATAAAAGACATATGTGAGCTATATCTAAATTTGAACTGATTATCACAAAACTTTACACACATCATTCTAGATTCAATTCAGTACGCTATGTCAAATTCCGTGCAAATCGAAATATATATAGGTACTATAGTACACCATTAACATTAAATCGGGCGAAAATATATATGGGAGCCTTATCTAAATCTGAACCGATTTTCACCAAACATAACACACATCACTCTAGACTTAATTCAGTACGCTATGTCAAATTTCGTGTAAATCGAAAAATATATATAGGGACTTTGGTACACCATTTACATTAAGGGAACCCCCCATTCTCGAGGTCAAAAAATGTTATTTAGTTTTTCGAATTCAAAATTTCAAGTGAAAATCTCAAGAACTCTTGAAGATTTAGTCGATTTATTGTGTCAGCATCAAGTGACGGCAAGAGTGATTCTCAAACTTTAAACGCATTTTTCTCGAATTATTGTTTTACGAATGGCGGGCACGTTAACTCAAAAACTAATAATCCAATCGATCCAAATTTTGGGATGTTTCTCTGTGAGTGTATAGCTATCGTATGAACTAGGTTATATCCAATCGGTCAAGATCTTCCTTATTTTTTAACTTGGTTTGTGGTAAAAAATAGGCGATTTTTCATTGGGCGACGCCAAAAATCCTAGCTCATACGAGAGCCTATCGCCGTTTGAATTTTCGGATTACGATGTTCCAGTGAGGAGTTATCATGGCCGCCATAAAAAATAAGGACTTTACTTCAATCACCAAAAACAACAACAACAAAATTTTGTAAATTATTTTTCTTCTCTTTTATATCTTCAACTATATATGTGTAAAGTTACAAACCTTACATTGGTATTCATTTACCAGCCCATTGAAAATCTTAAAAATACAAAATCGAGAATGGGGGAGGGGGGTTCCCCTAAATGGTATGAAAATATATATTCGAGCTATATCTAAATCTGAACCGATTTGCCCCAATTTCAATAGAGTTCGTCCTTAGCCCAAATTGATGAGCTGTGCCAAATTTCATCAAATTCGGATCATAAATGCGATCTGTAATTTGTTTACAATCGACTTAGTAAGTGATTCTATACATATTCTGGAAAGGAACCATGTGTCTATCTCCTTTTGCCTGTTACAAACATATGCACAAAGACATAATACCCTGAACCACATTGTGTGTATAAAAATATCCCTACAGAAAAGTACCAATATTGGTCCATTTTTTGGGGTAGCCTCCATATAACGGTATCCAAATATTCGGATCTTGGGGATTTTTGTCAAATTTTAGATCGAATTGGCAGTCATTTATTACGCTTCTAATTGAGTACGAATCCACGCCTCAAAATGATCAATATTGGCCCATTTTATTGCACCCTAAATTTGCTTGCGATATAGCGATTAAAATTGGAAGTTTTATCACACTTCTCAGCCTCATACGCTGTAATATAGTTCCGCGTGGTGTTGAAACCTATGCTGGTGGGTGTTAAAAGTACGGTCCGACCGAACATAACGCCTCGTTCACTTGTTTATTATTAGAGAAATGTTTTTCAAGAATATTTTGTATAATCTAATTCAGACTCCTTATATTTATTCTAGATCGGCTTGTCCTCACCCGATTCTATTTTTGTATGAACAAAAATGTTGAAGAAACCAAAGAGCTGTTAGAAATTAATTATTCCTTGCGTAATAAATATCCTGAACTATTTATAAAACGAGATCCTGAAGATGAAGATACACGAAATACCTACGCTTTCACGTAAGTTTTTGTTTTGGCTAATTTAGCCTCATGGAAAAGTTAAAAATATCTCCCATTAATAATAATTATCATAAAATTAAATTTGTATAATCATGTCACATTTATTTTATGCATCTCCACATAGTTACATGGTTCCCCTGCCTGGATTAACTCACAGAAATTATCGAGTAACTTATGTTCGCTTTAAAAATCCCGATCCCAAAATGGTTAGTTCAACATTAGAAATAGAAAATTACCATCTTGGAAGTATTTAAGCCTAGTACACACTTTCTAACACGATTGACTGCCAATATCGTTTTTGGTTTCCTTACATATTAATTAAAATATAATGATAATACAAAATTGTTGTTAACAATACATTTTTTTCTTAAAATTAGCCAAAAAGTACGAAAACTGTCATTTGTGCTTATTAGTGTGTACTACGCTTAATGTCATATTTACTTAAGGGGGAAAAACATAACAAAACTTCAGGCTTGACATGTTAAGTTGGCTTCTTTTATTGTAAAAGAATAAAGCAAAACGGCGTCCAAAATCAAGTTTGACTAAGATATTCCTTTATAAATTGACATTTTATACAAAGCCAATTTAATAGACTAGGCATGAATTCTTGTATGTGTTCCCTCCCTAGAGTGTATATACACTGAACGTGGTTTGCGGTAGTTGTAATTTACTTGACATTTACTCAAAGGGAAATGACAAATTAAATTATGATTTATCTCAAAACACAGTGCAAATGTATCTCCTATAAAAATATCTATAAAATACTTAGTCATATATAAACGTAGCGTAAAAAATCGCCTGAGCTAGTTAAATGACTTTAATTCCCTCCGCATTACAGATGCACTTTAGTCAAGATGCCAAAACACTGCTTATGATTGGTGATTGTCGCTTCACCATGCCCGATGCTGTGATCAATGACATTCCCGTTGTGGCCGATGGTGATATTCTTGTCATGGATATGGAAGGCTATCGCATGCAACATGTCGCAGGAGTTTCGTTGAGAACGTTACGGATATTTTTGAAATTTTTACAACAGGCCTATTCTGTACGGATAAAAGGGCTGCATTTCATAAATTGTCCATCTTATTTGAATAAAATTATGGCCGTAGTTAAGCCGTTTATTAGCAAGGAAGTCTATGATATGGTGAGTAGAAAAATAAAGAAATTGATAATGTAACGTAACAAGAGAAGGAGTATTTAGACTATAGCTTTTATTATTTTATTATACAACAGCTGACTGTCAGCTTTATATAATTTTAAAAGAAGACTAAACTGCTAGGATTTCGTACATCGACTTAAAAGTTCTAGTCTAAACGCGTCTTAAACGTTTGGTCATCGGTAATGTCATGATGCAATATTAGTGAACAAAAAAACATTTGTTTTTGTCCCCACCATCTGTCAAATTGTTTTTAGTAATATTTCACATGGTTGGCAACATTGCACATCGAATTCAAGTACAAACTAGACGCACTTTGACAGTTAATCGAATGTTCAGCTGCGCTAAATGGACTACATATCAATTGTGCCATGGGTAATCTGTTGCGTGCGGCCATAGCACTTCTAGCGCAGCTGACTATTCGATTAACTGTTAAAGTACATAGTCACCATACAAAATTAAATCCATTCAATGTCTCGATTTGCTCGAAATCCTCTCAAGATAATTTCAAATACAACCCTGCTTTTGTATCAAAAAAGCATCACTTCTCCTAAAAGTGCGAAAATGGCAAGGCTCTAACGATGTATGTATATGTCATGATGTAATAATAAGGTGATGTATCACAACAAAAACCTTTGTTTTTGTATCGATTATCTGTCAAATGTTTCCATATAATATTTCAAATGGCTGGTAACACTGCACATCGAATTCAAGTAGAAATTACGACGCACTTTGACAGTTAATCAAGACATCAGCTGCACTAAATGGACTACCTATTCATTGTGTCATGCTATATGTAAACAAATAACAGCTGACTAACAATTTTTTCACAATTGTAATAGAAGTCTAAACAGCTAGGATTTTGTACCTAGATTTTAAGGCCCTAGTCTAACGCGCCTTAAAAGTTTGGTCATCGGCGATGTGTTGTGCGCGGCCATGGCACAATAAATAGGTACTCCATTTAGCTCAGCTGACTATCCGATTAACTGTCAAAGTGCACAACATGATAAAATAATAGGGTGACGAAACAAAACAAAAACATCAACCATCTGTCAAAATTTATATGGTAAAATTTCACATGGATGTCAACATTGCACGTCGAATTCAAGTTGAAATGCAGCTGAATATCCGATTAGCAGTCAAGTGTATTGTTTAGGCTTGCTGTTTAAACTTGTATTCAAATGATAAAGCTGTTGATACATCACCTTACTATTGCATCATTCGTGCGGCCAACAAAAAATTTGACATAATCACAGCGTTGCCAACAACATTGAAAGTCATCCTGTCGTTGATTTGGCAACTCACCGAATGTATTCGTTTCTTCTATTTGGCAAATGAACACAAATATCCCTGTAGGAAAAGAAAAAAAGAATAATATAAATCTCTTAAAATGTAAATAAGTTATTCGAGTTTCAAATTGAAAATACATGAAACCACGTTTTTCTCTATATTTACCGTTATAAAATTGATTTTCGAAGTGACCCATAAAAACCAAAGGTATTTTCGTGGTCCAGGGACTCCTACTAAACAGAATTGGTACATTAGATCCACTGAAAAAAAAATTTTTGTTATTTTGTAGCACAGTGTAATTAATTTATTTGATTTCTTTCTTTTAACTAGATGCACTTCCATGTCACTGGTTTGGATACCTTATATGCCCACGTACCTCGTGACATTCTTCCCGAAGAATGTGGTGGTTTAGCGGGTAAAATTGAGGACTTAAGTGATCTGTTTTATAAACAGCTGTTATCCAAAAGGTAATTTATTATTACCCATTGTTAATAAATAATTTCAATTAATGTATTTTTCTTGGCTTCATTTTCAGAGACTATTTAATGGATCCGAAATATTGGGTTATCGAAAAACAATAATTCCGATAAAATGTGGCAGTTACTTTCATAGAGTATTTATTATTTTTTTACTAAAATAAAAGATTTTGAAACCAAAAATTTTATAGATGAATTGACTTATCCAAGGATTATTCACATTAACAAAAACTAAATTTATATTTTATATCTATTGTTAGAGAATTACTAGTAAATCTTATATAGACAGACGATTTTTTAATGCATTATTCGTTTCGCTATACTTTGACTTCTCCCACGGAGCAACAAACCTCAAATGTCATCAACAGCGGTTAAGAAAAACATCAGCAATTCACACTTAACCCATATAAATCCCATGTCAAGAGAAACTCAATTTTTGATACATGAACCAATGTTCATAATAATCAGTAAGGAAAGTTGGAAAGTCGGACGGGCCGACTAAATGATACCTTCCACCACTTTGGGTACATACAAGAGATGTTCATACGTACAATATCGATAGAACAGCCATAGCATCTTTAGAGGACCTTAATTAAATATGTAATCTACATAGATATATGTACCAATTTAAAGCAACCCCTAAACATGCCATTCTGAAATCTATGCAAAATTTCATGTCTATCGAGCATATCTGGTGTATCATTTGCATACAATCGAGCAAAACTATGTATGCGAGCGATATGTAAATCTGTACAGATTTCAAGGAAATTTTGTAGTAAAGAAATAGGTTTGCAATAAGTCCGCTAGTAATAGAGGAACATTATGGGAATCACCTTTCTGACATGAACAAGGTTTCGGACGTGGTACGAAGTTTACGGGAATTTTCGGGTAACGCAGCTGAATGCAGTTCAAGGAAACAAAAGTGTAGATAGGATAATGAAACTCTATAAATCCAAAAAGGGCGTACGTAATAAAATTTTCGATAACGTCGATGCGGCTCTCGAGTCCTACAATACACCCTTTAACTGGAATTCTATTTCTAAATGTTTTACCCTACATTATGCAGACAAGAGGGATCTTACAACTCTGGAATACCAGATGACAACGCTTGTGCTGGGTAATAGTAAGGTTGAAGATTTTTATCAAGAGGTGTATTACGAATATACTATTTAGATTATATATCGATATCCTAGCTCATATTTTAGATATCGTTATCCTAGCTCAAACTTACCGAGACAAGGTCTTGGATACATTCATTCGAGGTCTGAAAGGACAAATGTCAATTCACTTGGGTATGAAGGAACCTAAAGGAACCAAGTCCTTCAACTTTGTTTGAAAAGGAAAACCAAATAGTTAGTGCTGATTTTGCTGATCGTGGACAGAAAATTAATAAACACAACATTTTACCCCTGTGGCTTGTACGCAGACTCTATATATGTGAGATACATGTATATCTGTGTGCTGAAACTTCACACACTTATTTTGGACTGAACTCAATACGTAAGGCAAAATATTATTCTCAATCGGACAAACTTTGTGAGTTTGATGCACGAAACTTAACACACATCATTCTAGACTTTATTCAGTTCGCTATGCCAAATTTTGTCCAAATCGAAAGATAAACAGGGACTTCGTTACAAAATAATAATATCCAGTACCACAGTGTGGTGAAAGGTATAGAAACAAGTGTATATTTGTGACTGTGATTTTCGTGATCTACCTGTGGTAAAAATTTCAAATTTCCTAATGTCAGCATGCTCCCCAATTCTTTATTAGAATAAAAATTCGGAAATTCTTGGAAAATCTGAAATATTAAATAGCCATGGATACGTAGACGAAAGCAAAAGTCGATATTTAGACTTTTCGATTTTGGCAAACCTGTTCAAAATCGATTTTCGACAAATATTAGGTTGGGGAAAAATAAATCCATTATTTTATAGGAACAATAGGACTTTTACAGAATGTCCGATTTGGGCCAAATATGCGCCGTTTTGTTGTAAGATTTGTTGCCATTCTAAAGGTAACTTCATAATAACTCTCTCATAGAAGTCCTGCTCTCTATTTGCAAAACAATCAAGTAGTTTCAATCCTCCCTAGACACCAAATATTTATCATTACAGAAATTTTGCAATGCAAGAAAAATATGATAATCGCTTGGTGCCAAGTCCGGACTTTATGGCGGATGCATTAAAACTTCCCAAACAAGCTCCCGAAGTTTCTGGCGAGTTACTGTAGATGTGTTTGGCATAGCGTTGTCCTGGAGGAACACGACACCTCTCCTGTTCCCCAATTCTGGCCGCTTCCGGTCAAATGCTATTTTTAAACTGTCCATTTGTTGACAGTAGAGATCAGAATTTAGCGTTTGGCTATATGAAAGCAACTCATAATAAATAATCCCCTTTCAGTCCCACCAAATGCATAGCAGAACCTTCATGGCCGTTAGTCCTGGATTGATCACCGTTTGAGGTGATTCAACACTCTTTAACCACGATCGTTTTCGCATAGGGTTATCGTTTGTGATCCATTCTCTAGTTTGGCCACCGTTTGAGGTGCTTCACCACTCTTTGACCACAATCGTTCTCACATAGCGTTATCGTTTGTGATCCATTTCTCATCTCCAATCACCATCCGTTTAAGAAATGGGTCTATCTTATTCCATTTGGCCAAGGCTTCGCAGATGGAAAATCGATCCATCCTATTTTTTCTGTTAATGGTCGATTTTTAGCTCCTGGACATGCCGGTCAACTTCGATCATACCTGCGATTTTATCAACATTTTCGACGACCGGCCTAATGTTTTTCTTTTTCCCCACTCTAATATTAATTCGAGGTGTTGCGAACGGAATGACAAATTTAATATTCACTCCAACTTGTGGAGGAAGATGGTTTTAGGCAGCCTCTTTGTTGTAATACCACGGGAGTTACTAGGTTTGCATTGAATATTTAAATATACATAGTGAACGTAAAAAATAATTGTATGAAAATAATAAAATTTTCAAAAATGTGCACAGTTCTAACCACTGTGCATTTACATTACACACACACACACACTATACCGAATATTTAGTTAACAATGAATGCAAGGGCTTCCTACTATAACAGAATCGGGTAAATAACAGACATAGTTCGTGCGTGCAGGTGTATTTAGCATAAATTGAATTGTTACGTTAACGTTGGCTAACATTACTACTACGTCATAATACGGGGGAAACCGGTTAGGGCCTATCAGGTTTTTTGTTATCGGCTGACTGTTAAATAAACAATAGCCAGCCCAGTGCATGGTTTCGGATCTACAGCGAAAAGCAAAAACAGTTGTGCTGGAGATAAGCGAGGGAATAGATGTACTCAACACGATCGCCACGCTTATTACGCTGTGTTTTTGTTTATTAATTGTATAGATTTACGAACGATACGCTTTACAGAAAAACCACAATAAAAACGTGAAGAAGAAGAGAAAAAACAATTAAAAAATAAATTGAAATAATTAACAATTCCATAATAGAATAATTAAATATTAAATTAACGGCTATAGTTCAATAAAATAAAACGACGTACTCATGGAATTAGTGGGGGATAATGAACAAGAAGCAATCTTGGATTCACTGCAAGAATGGTTTGAAGGAAATCCAAAATTTCCAAATAAAATTGGTAAGTTGCCAAAAGAAAAGCGCCAACGACAACAAAAAGAAAGGTCTAATAAGATCTGTGTTTGGGATTGCCATTCATTGTTCGGCGTTTTAAAAACCAATTCAAGACGTGATGTTTGAATGTTTTATGTGTAATAAAATCAATTTATATGTGTGCGACTTAATTCTGATGTAAAATTCAGATAGTATATATTTACCAGAAAAATATGTTAATTACTTAGGCACAGTGGGATATTTAAGAAGATAGAGTGGATGATTTGTAAATGAAAGTTCATTGAATGTGTTGAAGACAATTTCCGACATAATCATCGGCAATTTCGTGATATTCTGATAATAAATATGACCTGTAGAGCGGCTAGAAAATCAAATACATATAGAATTTTCAATAATAGCCGATAAAAAATACATATAGGTCTTTTGGGCATATCGGATTCTACATTTAAAATTTTGTGACAATAGAAAATTGACTAAAGCTTCATGGTAGACAAAAGAGGACCTCCCAATATTCGGAATTTTGTACGTTTTTGCAGCATTTTCAACCTAATCAGCTGTTATTTAGTATTTTGGGTTCACACTGCGTAGAAAATTTTCATACTAACAAATAAAAAAGTGTTAGTCGGTGTTGCCCACAAATGTATACCCTTAGCCCATGGTTTACGGAGGTCTTCAAAATTATGTTATTATAACCTTTATATAAGATATATATTTTTATCAAAGAGGTTTCGGGTTTAATGTTGATTAAATCGGTTATTCAATTCGCTGCAATTTAAATGTATAAGTTTATAAAATATTGACCATTTGTGAGGTAGGTACGGGAAGGAGTGGACCAATGGCTTCCATCTTCGGACCTGATCTGGTTTTGGTATTGGAATAAGTAAATCGATTTTCGCCTAACCGATTAATCATCTTTTTGAAGTGAAAAGTCTAAAAGTCGAATTCGACTTTTGACCTTTGAGGAAATCGCAATGTCGTCTTTTTAAGATCGACTTTCGATCTTTTTTATATATAGTTTTATCATCTCAAAATTGCTCAAAAATTACACATTCTAGAACTTTGTTTTATTTGTTGACAAAAACTAATTAAGAAAAAAATTACTCGATTTTGCATTAATCGGTAAAAGTCGATAATCAAACGCGAAAAGTCTAAAAATCGACTTTTTGGACTTTTGCGCTCGACTACGTATCTCTAGTTTGGTAAAGATAGTAGGATGTGCAATGTTTGGTTTAAATCTGATATTTAATTTCATTTTGGCCTTTTTTGG